>NW_006922022.1:1781552-1793551 GCF_000298275.1 Orycteropus afer afer | reverse complement strand
CTGAGTGAAGAGACACCTCTAGCTCCAGTGGGCTGGAAACAAGAAGCAGAGCTGAAGCTCAATGACGAGGGGCTTTTACCCAGCCCCTAGAGCTTGGCACTTTGAACATGGACTTTTAGCCTCTAAAACTAAGAGAATAAACTCATGTTTGTTCAAGCCACTCCTTTGTGGTATATTCCTGTCAGAGCGGCACTTGGTAACCAAAACAGACAGTTACATGAGTTATACATCCAAAGGGCTTGGAATAGTGACAGGTACATTGTAAACACTTAGTAAATGATAGCTGTCCACTAGCATGAAAGCTTCCTGAAACCAGGAACTTGGTTTGTCCACGGCTGCATCCTCAGTGCTCAGCAGCATGCTTATGCAGAGGAGGCACTCAGTATATGTGGATGAATGAATGCTTGATTTCACACTTGGCAGGGGGGCTCAGGAAGCTGCTTTTGCCCAAGCTGTGCATGACCTTAGAGACTTGGTATCAATTTTTTACTTCTAAGTCTACTGCATTTAAAAAGAACCCCACTCAAACCGCGTCACAACACTGTATAAGGGTTAGTGAATAATAACCACACCTCAGAATGCACCATATTTTGTAAATATACATTTATAAACACTTAATTAGAGAGACTTCATTGTGAAACCACTTATTTATGAACATTTTAAACAACAGAGGCTTCACCATAAATACAGTAATCTGTTAATCACCTCTAACCCACCATATCATTACACAGTCCTTACTTGGTATGGTTTTTAGTTATATGTATATACATGATTTTTGGATACCATGTGGATTTTTTTTTTAGCATTTATACTTATTTTTCAGGCAAAGACATTTCTTTGAGCTATTTGCTGTATTTATATAGCTATATTTATATAGCAAAATAATAAAGAACATATTGAAAAGACTTTTTTTTTTAAGGAGCAGAAAGATGAATGAATTATTTCTATACCTGAACTATCAAGGAATAAAAATATCAAGAATCCCTATTGGTAATTTTTTATATGTGTTCATTGTTATGCTGCTTGATGCAACAGCCTTCTAATTGTTCCACAAGAAATTTTTACATTTTGACATGTTTAGAAATTAAAGAGATGTTAGAAAAGGCAATTTCACTTAAAGGTTACTACCATCAGGTTATCCTATTCATGTAAGTGAATTTTCAGAGAGCTAATTGTATCTCTAAGCATCAAAATCAGTCACGTTGAATGAAAATCTTGCTATCAAAAATGGATTTTTTTATAAAAATAATATGATACACTTAACTAAGAATTTTTGTTACTCTGGTTTGTTATTATACATATAAATTGTATTGTTAAAACAATAGAATAATGTATTCAAATGTTTAATACGGTTTGCCTCTAAATAATAGCAGAAATTTTGCTAATAAATTTAGCTTTTAAAAATGAAAAATATTGTACATGACCATGAAAAGTTAAAAAAAAATAAGTATGAAAAATACATAGGAACATATGAATCATTGCAGTTCTACCATTAAGAGATAGCTGGTGTAAATTCCACAGTCTACATCGGTGAGTAGCAACTGGGGTCTTAAAAGCTTTTGAGTTGGCCATCTAAGATGCAGCTAATGGTTTCCTATCATTGGAAGCGAAGAAGAGTGGAAAAAAAAAAATAAAAAAAAGGCATTTGGAAACATTCAGCCCTAGGACATGATGAACCTCGAGACCAGAAGAACTAGATGGTGCCTGGCTACCAGTACCAACCACTCAGGTAGGTATACAAATGGAGATCCTGGATAGAGTGGGAGGAAAAACATGGGCCAAAATCCAAAAAAATAATGACCAGGATTATTGGTGAGATGGAGTCTGGTGGGACCCACAAGACTGTGGCCCTGGGATATACTTCAGGCCTGGGATAAAACTCACTCTGAAAGGCTGGCTCTCAGCCCAATGGTAAATAAGACGTACACATAGACCACTCCATCCAGGGTGATGCACCCATATACTCTATGGAGATAGATCTCTTGGAGCAATTGGCCATGGGGCACCAGAGGGACACATTTGCATGGAGGAAAAGCAGGATACACAGGAGTGTATAACTAAGAAGCACACGGGGTGGGGGTGGGAGGTTACTGGGAAGGGAGAGAAGGAGAGTGGGTTAGGGTTGGGGATGGTAATTGGGGAGTGAAACCAAATGCACATGAAATGTTGAATGTAAACAAATTCTGCTCTGTAAATTTGCACCTAAAGCACAATGAAAAAAAAAGATCGTTGATGTAAAAATTTCAATGTATATTCTTCCATTTATTTTTTTAGTCATTGTTTTGGTTCTCTAGTACCGCTCTAACAGAAAAAACCACAAATGGGATGGCTTTAACAAACAGGCATTTATTCTCTTACTGTTTAGGAGGCTAGAACTCCAAGTTCAAATGCCAGCTCTAGGGGCTCTCGACCTTGGGCTTCAGTTCTGCCTCTAGCTCCTGGCCCACTGGAGCTGAAGAGAAGATGTGTTTTCATTCAGGCAGCTGCTGAATGAAGGCTGACAAACCCAAGGTTGACAAGTAAAATGGCACAGTCCAAGATTACCAAAGAACATGGCAGGTCACTGTTCGAGTCCAGAGACATTCCTTAGATTGTCAGGAAACATGGCAGGCTGCTAAATGAAGACTCAGCTACTTGCAGGGTCCAAGCATGCCAAAAAGCTGTTGAGACCTTTACAAAGCTGCTTCTTTTGTACTGGAAGCAGACCACATCCCTAAGATGGCTGCTACTCAGCTGCTCCAGAAGATTCCACCATGGAATTGATTACCAATATCATTATGAAGAGTAACTACAGCCAGCTGCTCAGTCACTCAAAACCAGGCCCAGCCAAATTGACACACAACTACCACAGTCATAAATGTACACACACATATACATAACATTTATGTATAAGATCTATATGTTTTTAAACAATAGTTGCATTACTGTTTTCTAAGCATTTTTTTTTTCACCTGATGGCATCGTGGATGTCTTTCTTATCAGCAAATACAGGTTTACATAATCATTTTTCATGACTGACTTGTATTTTACATCTTCTACAATATATTTAATTGGTTTTCTACTGATGGATATTTGAGCTGTTTCCAATTACTTGGATACCATGAATTAGGTAGTTATGAATATCCTTTCATGTAAACATTTGCATACTTCTCTTACTTTTTCTCTGGAATATATTTGTATAATTGCTGCATCAAAGGTTATGTGCATTCTAAGATTTATGATCCATGTTTCCCAAATGCCTCTGGAAAGGCTACTCCAGTTTACTCTTAAATGACATATCTTAGTTCTTTAATTTATTTTAATGGATATGGTTCTTTATTTTCAGGTTATAAAAGAAAGTTCTGTTCTTTTTTTATAATTTTGGTCTCCACTCAATTTTCAGATGTCTATTCTCACTGTGTCTTTTTTTTAAATAGAGTCCTCAGGGTTCAGGTTTAAGAGACACTCTGTAGTGAAATAAAGAGTAGCTGTTTTGTGACAGCTGTTTGTCTCTCAGAATTTCTTTTTACTTTATTTCTGACTGTGATTTGAATGGTTGAGATTAGTAAAGGTCTGACCTTTTTGGTAAATCACATCATTTCAGTAAGAAACTACTAAGAAGATTTGGGTCATCTGAAGTTGTTATTTACGAGAGTTTGTGCATTTCTTTTTAAATTTGAAAATAAAAGTATCTTGTAAATTGAATAATAGAAAATGTTTTTAGAATTGGGTTATGAAATCAAATAGAATGTTGAGAAATGTAATCTTGAAAGGTTGGAAAGTAGCACCAAGAGAAGAGTTATTTGTTATTTTCAATGCAAGGGAAAAGAATTAGCTAATGAAGTCATATAGTTCATCTAAGTATAAATGAAGTTTGATGGAAATCATGCCATCCTTTGTCTCGTCTAGCTGTTTGACAACTATAGCTTCAGTTCCACAGAAAATCAATTTTGCCAATGAAAAATCTTAATATCCTAGGTTTGAGGCCTAACTTGAGGATGGATATAAGCATTAGTGAGGTGGGTTCCCCCCCCCCTCCTGTTCATAACAGGAAGAAATGATACTTTCTGACATAATATTGGCAAATAAAATATTTTCGGTATTAGCTAGTTAAAATTTTAGAATTCTGCTCTGAAGATTTGGTAACACAACAAGTAAAAATCAAATTTTGTCAAAGTTTCCAGGCAATAGAGTTGGAAACAGTGCTAAATGAAACAGAATTTCACAATCAGATTTTAATGTGCATAGAACAACTAAGTTCAATGGCATAATGCAAATTGGGATAATAATAATTACCTTAGGTTTTAATTAAATATCAGTAGAAATAGCATTTAAACATTAGTTGCAGTCATTCTGAGGTATGCCTTATTGTCCTCAATCTGTATGTTCTCATAAGATGTACTATCATGACTGGGCAGAATTTGCTGGAGAAGCCTGTTGGTTGTTAGACTTGGCCCAGCACGTCAATCATTATTACAGCAATTTTGGTATCATCACTTAAGTCTTCCCATCCTCTTCTTGCCTCTGTCCCTCCTTGCCTTCCTGCGCCTGTTGTTTGATTTGTTCTTTTTCATGGGGGAAGGGGAAGGTAAATTATCAGTCAGATTGTTAAGGCCGAAGCTTGAGAATAAAATTTACAATTATGTTTTTCTGGTCCAGATATTTTACCAGGTGGTACATGCTACCATTTATTTGTTTTTTACTCCCCATATTTTATTTTAAAAGATTCATTGAAGAAAAGTATTTTTCTTCATATCTATTGTTAAAACATAATCTTGGGCATTAACTGAGAGCTAAAATTTGTAAGACATGTATGTTAAAGCTGTTGTTTTTGTTATGTACCGTCGAGTTGGACCCAACTCATAGCGACCCCTCCTTGGGTTTCCGAGGCAGTATCACTACGGAAGTAGATTGCCCCATCTTCCTTCCGAGGAGTGGCTGGTGGGTTTGAACCACCAGCCTTCTGGTTAGCAGTCAAGTGTCTTAGGCACTATGCTACCAGAGCTCCCATGTTAAAGCTAGGAGTTCTGAAAAGTCTTTGTAATATTTAATAGATTTGACATTTTGCATCATAGATTATATTTGAGACTGGTCATGGGTGGGTTTTTTTTTTTTTTTGTTGTTGTTAGAACTTTTATCTCACTTTGACTTTTGAAGAGGATGGGATGACATGAACATCTCTGTGAAGCTGCTGCTACAGTTTTGAGGAATCTCGTAACTTCCTACACCTTACTCATCTGTGGAAATGATCTGGTTATCAGTGATCTGAATGGACGCTAAGTATAAAATATGATAGGAATTATTTAAAAACTGGAGGTTGCTATGAGTCAGAATCTACTAGATGGCAGTGGGTTCAGTCATAATTCGCAAAATCTTTTTTCCAGTTTTGACTTTGCTTATTATTTCTTCTTTGTTTACTACAGAGAAGAACAATTAGGAAGAAAATAAAATAATAGCAGAGTCAGTATCACAAAAGGTTGAAGAGGTTATACAACTACCAGACTGGCTGTAAACCAAATGAAATATTTTGCCCTCTATACCCAGGTTACGAGGGTAGCAGAACTTCTCATTATTTTATCAATTCTTGTCTTTTTCTCATGAAAATGATATTGTCCTTTCTTATGTAAGAATAATATAGATTATCATCCTTGTGGTGCTGAAAATGCCATTGGATTTCTATTCTAGAGCTGCTGTTCTCTGTGAGCTCTTTACCTTTAACTTTGCATTTCAGTTTCCTCATCTGTAAAATGGAGATGAACATACTTTGGCATTTCTCAAACTGAAAGAACTGAAGAAAATATTCAAGCCTCAACTTGAAATATTGAAGGATTCTACCGGAAAAATATTGAATGACCAGGTAGCAGCAAAACAAGTGGAAGGAATATACAAACTCAGTATACCAAAAAGAATTTGTAAATGTTCAACCATTTCAGGTGGTCGCATTGGTACGGAGGGAAGAAGTCCAAGCTGCACCGAAGGCATTGGCAAAAAATAAGGCACCAGAAATTGGTGGAATACCAATTGAGGTGTTTCAACAAGTGGATGCAGTGCTGGCAGCACTCATTCATCTATGCCTAATTTCAAAGACAGCTACCTGGCTGTCTGAGTGGAAAATCCTTCTACATGCCTATTTCAAAGAAAGGTGATCAAATGGAATATGGATATTATCAAAGAATGTCATTAATATGACATGCAAGTACAATTTTGTTTAAAATAATTCCAAAATGTTTGCCAGAAACTTAAGCTGGATTCACAAGAGGTTGTGGAAAGAAGGATATAGTTCCTGATATCAGATGGATCTTGGCTGAAAGTGGAGAATACCAGAAAGATGTTTACTTGTATTGTATTGACTATGCAAAAGCATTCGACTGTGTGGATCATAACAAATTATGGATAACATGTAGAATGGAAATTCAGAACACTTAATCGTGCTCATGCAAAACCTGTACATAGACCAAGAGACACTTATTCAAACAGAACAAAGGGGATACTTAAAGTCAAGAAAGGTATGTGTCAGGGTTGTATCTTTTCACCAACTTTTTCAATCTGTATGCTGAGCAAATAATCCAAGAACCTGGACTGTATGAAAAAGAATGTGACACCAGGAATGGAGGAAGATTGTTAATAAACAACCTGTGATATGCAGATGATACAGCCTTGCTTGCTCAAAGTGAAGATGACCTGAGCACATACTGATGAATATCAAAGCTGATGAATATCAGTATGGATTATACCTTAACAAAGAAAACAGAAATCCTCACAACTGGGCCAATAAGTAACATCATGATAAACGTTGAAAAGATTGAAGTTTGCAAGGATTTCATTTTACTTGGACCCACAGTCAATGCCCATGGAAGCAGCAGTCAAGAAATCAAACAACATATTGCATTGGGCAAATCAGCTGCAAAAAACCTCTTTAAAGTCTTCAAAAGCAAAGATATCACTTTGAGGATTAAGATGTACTTAACTGCAAGCCATGGCATTTTCATTTGTTTCAAATACATCTCAAAACTGGGAAGTGAATAAGGAAGACCAAAGAAGAATTGATGCCTTTGAATTATGGTCTTGGTAAATAATACTGAATATACCATGGACTGCCAGAAGAGTGAGCAAATCTGTCTTGGAAGAAGTGCAGCTAGAAGACTCCTTAGAAGTGAGGATGGTGAGACTTTGCCTCAAGTCCTTTGGACATGTTATCAGGAGGGACTAGTCTCTAGAGAAGGACATCATGCTCGGAAAGTAGAGGGTCAGTGAAAAAGAGGAGTACCCTCAATGAGCTGGATTGACACAGTGGCTGCAGTAGTGAGCTCAAATATGGCAGCTCTTCTGAGGATGACGAAAGACCGGGCAGCGTTTTGTTCTATTGTAAATAGGGTTGCTATGAGTCAAAACTGACTCTGTGGTATCTGACAACTATAATATTTAACCTACTACTTCTTGGGGTGATTGTGAAGTCATAGACAGATAAAGAAAGAACTTTTAAAATGAAAAGTCACTAACAGATACTTAAAGAGCCCTGGTGTTGCAGTCACTAAGCACTCGGCTGCTAACTGAAGGGTTGATGGTTCAAACTTACAGCTGCTTTGTGGGAGCAAGATGTGGCAGTCTGCTTCTGTAAGATTACATACAGCTTTGGAAACCCTATGGGGCAGTCCTAGTCTATATGGTCTCTATGAATCAGAATTGACTTCATGACATTCATACTTACAGAATACTTGTAGAACTGTTTTCCCTTATATTTGTCATATAAATCTTCATTGATCAGGTGTAAGATTGCCTAGTCTTCAACTTTAGGTTGAGATTTTTGCCTTCATAAAAAACAAGCAAGTAAATCAGATGATAGGAAATTGGCAGCCATGATCCTGTGCAATATTTTGTAAGTCATTGAGTTTACATAACCATCATGTTGATCAAAATGAGAATTGTTTTCTTAACAGCATACATTTTGGAAGAGATAAATAATTCTTTTTGCTGAAGAAAGAGTCAAGCAATGTGGTATTGGAGAAAGTCTATGTGGAGAGTCAGAAGGTCTGAATTGAAGTCCTGGCTCTGTAATTTAACAATCTTGGCAAGTCACTCAAGGAGCTCTGGTGGTGTAGTGGCTAAGGCATTTGGCTACTAACCAGAAGGTTGGCGGTTCAAATCCACTAGCCATTCTGTGGAAGAAAGATGAGGCAATCAACTTCAGTAAAGGTTTACGCTTTGGAAACCCAGTGTTGTTATTGTTATGTGCTGTTGAGTCAGACCCGACTCATAGAGACCCCTCCTTGGGTTTCCGAGGCAGTATCACTACGGAAGTAGATTGCCCCATCTTCCTTCCGAGGAGTGGCTGGTGGGTTTGAACCTCCAGCCTTCTGGTTAGCAGTCAAGTGCCTCAGGCACTATCCTACCAGAGCTCCCTGGAAACCCAGTAGGGATCTCTATGAGTTAGAATTGACTCCATGACAGGGAGTTAGGTTTTTTTTTTTTTTTAAGTGGTTTTGGCAAGTCACTCAAAAACACTGAGCCCCATTTCCTCATCTTTAAATGGTGACAGTGAAACATGTCTTGTTTTCAGTGAAAGAATTGTGGGGAGATCAGATGAGATAATGTGCATGTGAGAGTTCTTTTTGCATTATAAAATGTTATATATTAATATAAGCTATGTTGGGCTGAACTTCAAACAGGCCTGGGGTCAGGAAGAGTGACCTAAGTAAGTTGGGGAATTTTTGGTGTATAGACTCTTGGAAAAGACACTCTGGTGGTGTAGTGGATAAGGCATTTGACTGCTAACTGGAAGGTCAGCGGTTCAAACCCCTAGCCGCTCTGTGGAAGGAGGATGGGGCGATCTACTTCTGTAAAGATTTATAGCCTCGGAAACCCAGTGGGGGTCGCTGTCAGTCAGAAATGACTCGATGGCCGTGAGTTTGGTTTTGGTTTAGACTCTTGGAGATTTTTCACTGATGATCTGTTTGATACAAGTTTTATTTTAGTAGTAATACACATACTCAAAAAAATAAAGTGTTGGACAACTTTCATGTTTCATTACAATCCCCTCTAAAGCCATGCTAACACTTAGGTGGTGAATGCCTCCCTTATACTTCTGAGTCATTGTTGTACAAAGCAATTCAAATATTATCACTGTTTTAGTCTTTTATCTTATTTTGTCACCTTTATTTCCACAATTTAATTATTTTTGGCCTTCAAAGTCCAACTCTGTGAAATGGAGACAAGATTGCCTGTATGTGAAATATTTGAGATATACTTAAACAAAACAAAACTTAGGAAAGTGCAGGGCATTTTGTTGTCACAACTTTCAGTTTTAGGTAGCCATAAATAGAAAAGCTTCTGTGAACATAATTTCTTTGTCATTAATGTTAAGAGGCAAGAACTCAATCCCAAACTTTACCTTTTCTTTTTTTCTCTTTTTCATTTCTGAAGTACTATTTTTAAGTGTAAGTATAACTCTACTAGATAATAACTTTTAATGCTTATTACTGAGAGACTAAAGCCTGTGAGCACTTGAACTTTCAAGTGCTACAACCAGAATTGCTATTCATTTTAGCTCCTTGGAAGAAAACCAGTGTTTGATGGACTGCCTAGGTGAAGACCTGGAAAAGGAAGGGTTATCTACAAATTGAGTGAGTTTATTATGGCTTAGTGATTTGCTGATTGATTTCATTTGCTGTCAGTTAAGGCTCTCTTAATGTCAGTTTTCTTTGCATAATGTCTTGAAATAAAGACCGATGAAGTTCTTCAGATTGATGCCGCTTATATAAACTGACCCTGAATTGCCCTATTCTGCATGACAATTTAAGTGACAGCAGTTAGAGGAAAATACAGCAATGAATATGCAACTTAAAGATTAAGGGAAATGCAGTAAATCATTTAGTAAGTATTAAGATAATTTCTTGTAATAATTCCACAGATGCCTTAAGTTTTATTAAATAGCAGATCATTACTCTGAAGCATATATATGTGTGTATGTGTGTGTATATGTGTGTGTGTGTGTGTGTGTATATATATATTTGAAGACGAGAACTAAAAGGGATCCTAAATCTTTTCAAATTATAGTAGATCTTTCTCTTCTCACTTATTTAAATGTAGAGTTTTCAGAATCACAGTTTAAAAAACATTTTATTTGAGGTTGCTTAAGTACTGTGTATTAAGTAACCAATGAAATGTAGGGTGAATAATTTTCAAGGGTTTAGAAAAAGCATTTTAGTTTCAGAGTCTTGTAGTAACAGTAGTAGCTTTTTGTTTTTGTTTTTTAACTTCCAGTGGCCAGAAGTCTCAAAGTATTGACTGAAGAAGCATAACTTTTTTTGGGGAAGACTAATTTTAGAAGTAACTCAATAAAGAGAACATGAAATATTAGTATCTTATTTTATTTTTCTGAGTGAGGGCTTTTTAACTCATACCCAGCAAGTAGCTTTTCTCTGTGGAATGTCTGGTATTGCTTAGTGTTGCAGGATAATCTTTTGTCTGGAGTGTATTTTATAATGGTTATAATCACTGTGAATTTCATCTCTAAAAGTTCATCAGGGTTGAAAGGAGGACATAGAATACAGAGCAGCCCAATAAAGAAAGCGCCTGGGTTCTGTTTGTATGGGGTGGTTTAGCCAATCGACACTGAAGAGGCCTAAGTGACATCTGTGGTCTATTTAAGAGTTCTGTATTTGCAAATAAGGCTTAGCAAAATCCTCAGACCTTAGATCTTTGGTTGAATGACAATTCTAGTAGAATAATTTCCCTACAAACTTTAAAATCTGAAAGAAGTAACATCATGTTTCACTCTTTCCAAAGTTGAGATGGAAATTAGGATTTAATTGATGTGTACAATTTAATATCTACCTTTATTAAATTTTGTCTTAGGATAAAATACAAAAAAATGGATCTTTCTGAAACAGCTCAGGCCTTGAACAAAACCCTCAACAGATAGCAGCTATGATTATTATTGACGTAATATATATGAATAGAGGTTGAGGAGTGTTTTGATTCTTCATTGAATAAGAAGAGATTCTCTGAAACTGTTGGGTATGCCATGTTATTACCAAGATTTTAATACTGGATATTAAAAAGGCAAAATGAGTTTTTTTCCCACTTTTTTTTTAAAATTGTAATAAAAAATATATAATAAAACATTTACCCATTCAATTTTTATGTATATAATTGAATGACATTATGTTCATCATGCTGTATGTATGTACAACATGATACAATTACCACTAACCTTGTCCAAATTATTGTAATCACTATTAACAGAAACTCAGCACTCTCTAAGCAATGGCTTCCATCTTTCCCTCCCTCTCATGTTGGGTAGCCATGAATAAAGCTTTGTTATCTATACATTTACCTGTTTCATGTAAGTAGGATTATAAAGTATTTGTCCTTTTATGACTGATTTATTTCATTCAACATGTTTTTAAGTTTATCCATGTTATAGTATGTATCAGGACTTTATTTTTCTTTACCACTAAATAATATGCCATTGTATGTATATACCACATTTTGTTTATCCATTCATCTGTTGATAGACTTTTAGGTTCTTTCTTCCTTTTGGCTGTTCTGAATAGTGCTGCAGTGAACATTGATGTACAGGTTTCTATTTGCCTTCCTGCTTTTGTTTGGGTATATACCTACGATTGGATTTCTGGATCATATGGTAGTCACTGGAGTTTAAAACAAAACAAACACAATGCTTTATGCTTTGTTTAACTTTTTGAGAAAACTAATTTCTTGTTAACACTGAACGGTATTTATAACTGTGATTATAAAGGCACCCCATGATGAGAGTAAATTGAGGAACTATGAAAAAGTTTTTCTTGTTATATTTTTGTTGTAGTATTTTATATTCATGGCTCCTGAATGTCCAAATCTGTAGCTAAGAGACAAATTTGAGATATAAACTTATTCAAAGAATTGATTAGTACAGAAGTCACCAGTTTACTAGTACCAGCATGAATGCTTTACTTAGATTGCATTTAGAACATTTAAAAGAGGAGATGAGATGGTCTTGTTGTGTCCATCATATTTCTCTG
>NW_006922022.1:1779911-1781312 GCF_000298275.1 Orycteropus afer afer | reverse complement strand
ATATGTAATTGTTATTTTTAAAAGCATAGTATATCCTCTAACATTTATTGCAAGCATTTCATTGTACTGGACACATTGAAATTTTTATATACTTTTGTAGGCACTAAGTCAAAGCCTAGGTCATCTCTTACCTGAAATATAAAAAGAAGTTTTTCCCTGATTAATTCCTTTATTTTCAAGGGAAAAGGAAAAAAAAAAAAACTATTTTAAGAAATTGTTTTCTTACATAACTTCCTTTAGAAAGAATATTCTTATTTTTCTTAACAAAGCATAAAGCATTGTGTTTGTTTTGTTTTAAACTCCAATGACTAGTCAATAAAATCCCTTGAATTTTAGAAAACAGCAATTGGTGTCTAAGCAAGTCTAGTATACTTTTTGGAACTTGTTCACTCTCCCCGCATGCCCTGCATTCCTCTCTGATTTATTCTGCCCCGGTGGTGTGGACGAGCTGGGGAGGGAAGAGGCCTCTTCATGGGCACTGGTAGCATGTTCCCTCAGCTCCTGACTGAAGGCTGAGGATGTGATCTAGGAGACTGGCTGCCCCCTGCATTATTTCAGCATAGTTTCCAGGTAGAAATACTAATTTCTATGGAGATATTAAGGCATTTGGCTGCTAACCAAGAAGTTAGTGGTTCAAACATACCAGCTGCTTCGATGAAGAAAAAGGAAGCAGTTTACTTTTATAAAGATTTACAGCCTTGAAAACCCAATGGGGGTCACTATGAGTCAGAATAGACCTGGTGACATTAAGTTGAGTTACGCAGATATTAACTGTGACAACGTCCTCCTTTTCTTGCTAGTCACTGAAGTGACTAAAAAAATAAGATGAGCCTTTGGAGTAAAAAAAAAAAATCTAAACTCACTGCCATCGAGTTGGATCCAACTCACAGTGACCCCTCCTTGGGTTTCTGAGGCAGTATCACTACAGAAGTAGATTGCCCACCCTTCCTTCCAAGGAGTGGCTGGTGGGTTTGTGCCACCAGCCTTCTGGTTAGCAGTCAAATGCCTTAGGCACTACGCCATCAGAGCTCCCTTTGGAGTACTACTTACCTTTGAAACTTTGATCTGAGTTCTGACATCCTGGCTTAATTTATTTTGTATTGGTTATAATAATTAGCAGATTAATTGGAAACCATGCACACATGTGGGTGTGACTATGCTAATTTCTAACTCTAGATAATAAAGCACCAGAAATTGATACAATGGGTTGTTGAATAATTTAGCAGAATCCTTTTGCCCATGATATGGATTTGTATACACTCTAGAAAAATTATAATTCTATAAACATAAGCATCTATAGCAACAACCCCAAATGATAGTTTTCCTGTAACATGTTGTTGTTGTTATGTGCCGTGGAGACGGACCCAACTCATAGCGACCCCTCCTTGGGTTGCCCAGGCA
>NW_006922022.1:1748752-1778101 GCF_000298275.1 Orycteropus afer afer | reverse complement strand
GTATCCAGGATCTCCTGCATAGATCCCACTCTGAGTGGTAGACAGTGGTAGCCAGACACCATTTACTTCTTCTGTCTGATAGTCATATAGGCTGAGGATTGCATGGTGTTCCAGTTCCTTGGACTAGTTGTTTCTGTGAGTCTTTGGTTTTCTTTATTCTTCTTTGCTCTGAACAAGGAGAGACCCACTGTTGCATCTAGGTGGCAGCTTGCAAGCTTTTAAGATCCCAGTTGCTACTTGCCAAAGTAGGATATGGAACAGTGTTTTTGTGTAGTATGTTATGCCAGTTGAGCTTGATGTCCCCTGTGACCATGATCCCAAGCCCACAGCTCCAACTCCTTACTCCCTCCGGGTAGCTGGCTGTGCCCAAGAAGTGACTACAGCCTTGACCCTTGTCAGCTCTAGTGTATACCTGGGAATTCTTAGAGAACATACAAATACACTTGTAGAAACATCATCTGTCAACCCTATACATGGTCTTGGGCACACTCCTCCCTGCATAGACATACCTAATCATTCAGCCTGTCCCCCTTTCTATCCACTGGTAGATCAATGTTTGCCATCACTGATAACACAGTACTGTATGTGCAAAATGGTTCATCTTTGTTGACTGTACAGCCCATGCACCTCTCTATGTCTTCCTCTTCCTCAGTGCCACCGTGTTGATCACTCACATTTGGTACATTACCCTTCCCTTCACCCAAATCAATACTTGTCTCTACCCATCCAGCAGTGTTCCCTCCCCACCCCTCCCCTCCCACCCCTGGTAACCAACAAAGAAAATTTTCTTCCATATATGAACTGTTCCTTGACTTTTTACAATAACAGACTGTGGTAGTTTGGTTTGTGTGTCAACTTAGCTGGGCCTGGTTGTGTGTCAACTTGGCTGGGCCTGGTTGAGTGGTAGTTAATCCCCATGAGGAGACTGGCAATCAACTCCATGGTGGAATCTACCACAAGCAGCTGGGTAGCTGCCTTTGGGTATGTGGTCTGCTTCCTGTACATAAGGAGAAGCCTTTGGGCATGGTCGCTAGCCTATGGCATGCTTGGACCCTGCATGTAGCCATGCCATTGTTCAGCAGTCTGCTATGCTTTGCCGACCTTGGGACTTATAATGGACTTAAGTTAATGGCGGTGTGGTTTGGTAACATCAGGACTGTGCCTTTTTACTTGTCAACCTTGGGGCTTCTCATCCTCAGCAGCCAACAGCTGTCTGAGTGAAGAAACGCTTCTAGCTCCAGTGGGCCAGGAGCAGGAGGCAGAGCTGGACCCTAACGTTGAGGGGCTTTCACCCAGCCCCTAGAGCCTGGGACTTTGAACTTGGACTTAAAGCCTCCAAATTGTAAGAATAAACTCCTGTTTGTTAAGGCCATTCCATTTGTGGTATATTCCTGTTAAAGTGGCACCAGGTAACCAGAACATGGACTAATACAATATTTGTCCTTCTGTGATTGATTTATTTCATTCAGCATAATGTCCTCCAGATTCATCCACGTTATGTGGTCTTTTGCAGATTCTATGTTATTCTTTAGGGTTCTATAGTGTTCCATTATGTGTGTACCATGGGTTATCCATTGTTCTGTTGATGGTCACCTAGGTTGTTTCTGTCCTTTTGCTATTGTAAATAGTGCTGTGAAGAACGTGGGTGTGCATATATCTGTTTTTGTCCTGGCTTTCACTTCTTTAAGACAAATACCTAGTAAAGGAATTGCTGGGTCAAATGGTACTTCTAATTCCAATTTTTTAAGGAATCGCCATACTGCTTTTCACAGTGGTTGTATCATTTTACAGTCCCACCAGCACTGTGTGAGAGTCTAAGGGTGTTCGTTACAGAGATTCATAAATAAAACAGTTTCAGGTGAGAAGACGGGTGAGGAAATAGTTAACATTGTGTGTATGTGTTCATCAGTAGCTTAGATCAAGTGTGCTTTGTGAAGTTATTTGTTTCCCTGTAATGGGTTGAGCAGTCTTTTGTTGGTCAGTGAGCCACTGACTTTCAGCCCTGAAAGCCATGTATGTCTGTGATTTCTCTCTTTGCATTTACAGTGCCCCTTTTAGAATATCTGCATACCAAACCCCTAAAAGGTCAAAATTAGCATGTGTCTTTGATACACTGTCAAATTTGATCAAAGCAATTGGATCTTTATTGTTGATGATGGAACAGACAAATGGAAAGTGCTGGTTATCATTTTCTTCAGTCTGTAGAAAGTGTAAACAAGAAACAGATTATTGGGGTGTGAAGTGCCCTTTGTTAAGTCTCAGATATATTTGCAGGCCATAAATAGGTATTCTCAATAGGTTGTTGTTGTTATTAGATGCTGTGGAGTCAATTCCTACTCAAAGCAACCCTACAGTTTGTACTAATAGTTCACATTATTACTGATGTTGAAAGTCTCACTACCTTTTAAATGAAAAACTGTATCAACATTCCAGGCTCCTGACATTCCAGGCTCCTGACTTTATCAAACTGTACACAGCTGAACAAAGCTGAACAGGTCTGTAAGGAGCTCCTGCTCTGTGTCCATCTCTGTGCTTGGTAGATGATTGGATGAGAGGACTTTTGATGAATGAGCATGATGGGAAGAGGAACCAAAAACAAGAAGCTCAAGTGTTATAGTTTCTGATAGAAGAGGAACAAAACAAGCACTGACATGAGTACAAGTGTCAACAGTATATGCTAAGAGTCTTCCAGAAATGTAAAGATCAGGAAACGGCCTGAATGTGTCACTACCAATATTTCACATTCTTCTCAAAAAAAAAAAGGTGTTTTTTTTTTTTTCCTTCTTAAAACAAAAAGAGGACTTTGGAGTTTTTGAAGAGATAATGAACTCTATTAGTGTTTTACCCACTAAATGTCAACATAAAATTTAATAATATATTATTTTTCAACTTAAAAGAATATAAATCAGAACTTGCTATTCCACTCTTGATATATACCTAAATGGCCTCCCATCATCTTTGAAATGAGGGCCAAACTTCTCATTGAGACCTGGGGGGCTCTTAATGACCTGCACTTTGTCCGTCTTTAGCTTTACCTCCTAACATGCTTCACTTCATTCACTGATCTGTAGTAACATGACATTTGTGTTGTAACTTGAACATGCCAAGTCAAGTCCCATCTCAGAGGTCTGGTGCTTGCTGGTCTCTTACCTGATCTGTCTTTTTCCCAGCTCTCCATGGGGTTCACACCTTCATTTCACATCTGCTTATGTGTTATCCCAGAGAAGCCTTCTCTGATTACCTTAACTATAATAGTCTCCGTTACCCCTTCGTATTTTATGTCCTTAACCCTACTTTACATTCCCTTTGTAGCACATGATTTAATATATAATGTAATTGTGTACTATCTGTCTCTCACTAGTATGATAGACCCATAAAGGTGAAGCTTTGTCTTCTTTACCACTTTAACTTCAGCACCTACAACGTAATAGGGGCTCAGTGATATCTGTTGAATACATTAATGAATGAACAGAAGTTTTCTCTGCTGTGGCCTTTTCAAGAGGCAGAGCTGTCTGCATGCTAAGGAGAAGAATAAGGAGTTTGGAATCAGATGGAACCTGACTTCCAGCACCTCGACTTATTACTAATGTGTCCTGAAGAAAGTTACTTACAGACTCTGAGCCTCAGTAGCTTTACATGTAATGTGATGCTAAATAATTCCCACTTTTCAAGGACTATATGGGGGCTACCAAAAAAAAAAATGAAGAAGAATATTGAAAATACCATGGATTGCCAGAAGAATGAACAAATCTATCTTGGAAGAAGTGTAGCCAGTATGATTCTTAGAGGCAAGAATGGCCAAACTTTGTTTCCTGTACTTTGGACATGTTATCAGAGGGACCAGTCCCTGGAGAAGGACATCATGCTTGGTACACTAGAGTGTCAGTGAAAAAGGGGAAGACCTTTCAGTGAGATGGATTGACACAGTGGCTGAATGATGGGCTCAAGCATAGCAAGGATTGTGAAGATGGCACAGGACAGGGCAGTGTTTTTGTTCTGTTGTACATAGGATTGCTGTGAGTTGGAACTGACTCAGCAACACCTAATAGCAACATATGAATATTACACATTGTATGTGTTGTCATAGAAAACAGACTGTTCATATTTGTTCAGATATGTTGTTTTTGCTTTATTTGTATCCAAGGAGTGCCCTTCTTTTGGGTGAGGAGATAAAATAACCCTGCACACATGTATCTATTATTTGATAAGAAGTTAGAGACTAATCAGATAACTGTGATGTCTATGGGAGTCTACCCTTAGGCGTCAAGAGTTGATTCAAACTTTCCCACGTATCAATGCCAAATGTTATAGCTTTGACATTTGGACAGAGGTAGACTGACTAAATTTGTGGTGGTTAAGTTTGTGTGTCAGCTTGGCTGGCCTGGTTGAGTGGCTGGGCAGCTGAATGTAGTTATTCCCCATGATGAGACTGGCAATCAACTCCATGGTGGGACCTACCACAAGCAGCTGAGTAGCTGCTTTAAGGATGCGGTCTGCTTCCCATATATAATAAGCAGCAGCTTTGGGAATGATCTCTAGCTTATGGCATGCTTGAACCCTGTATGTAGCTGTGCTGTTGCTCAGCAGCCTGCCATGCTCTGTTGACCTTGGGATCTTCAGTGGACTTGAAAGAATGGCCTGCCATGTGGTTTGGTAACATCGGGACTGTGCCGTTTTATTTGTTCATCTTGGGCTTGTTAGCCTCAGCAGCCAGTAGCTGCCTGAGTGAAGGCATGCCTCTAGCTCCAGTGGGCCAGGAGCAGGAGGCAGAGCTAAAGCACAAGGTTGAGGGGCTTTCACCCAGCTGCTAGAGCCTGGCATTTTGACGTTGGACTTAAAGCCTCCAAATTTTAAGAATAAACTCCTGTTTGTTAAGGCCATCCCTTTTGTGATATATTCCTGTCAGAGTGGCACTAGGTAACCAGAACATAATTCCAGCTCTTGTCATCACAATTGAATTTCAAAATTCCATTATACATTCACATCATAGTAAGTCTTATTTATATGTCCTTAGAATCCACAGCAGCTCTAAGAATCTTCTCTATTGTAAAACTCCCAACAATGTCAAAGCATGGTAGATGTTCAAGAAAGGGTAACTATTTTTTTCTGATGCAGAGCTAAAGTAATGAGATTTAGGTTCCTCATGGATTCCTGTGACCTGCAGTTAATTGTGCTGTTATTCACTAACTAAATTACTCTCACTGTACTAGGCCTTGTTTTGTAACATATTAATAAACCCTGTGGCAATTCTATAATTTACCTATCTGCTAAGCATTTTATAGACTGCTTAAGTATTTAAGTCCGTAAAGCAGGGCAATTTATTATTATTATTATTGATCTACAAATACCTTCTGAGAAACTCATTCCTCTTTGATGTTTTCTAAGATCGTTGTTGCTTTTTATGGCTTTCATGATCATATGCCATGGTTTACAATAGGAACTTTGTTTTTTTCAATCTGTGACTATATTGGTGCTCCCTTTTCCATATTTTTATAAGAAACCAACATGTCATTTCTTTCATATATGCATTTATCCCTTTGGTCTTTCTTTACAGTAATATTTAACATAATAAGATCAATAATCATCCTCCATCTAGCAGATGCATTTAGTCCTAAGATTGGCTATATTTCAATTCTGGTTGAAAATAATGTATTTGAAAAAGAATTGGTTTTCTTTCTGGCACATTTAAGTTGAATATACCATGGTTGAGTGGAGGTAAGAAAAAAGAGTCTAAATAAGATACAAAGAAAACATCATTTTTAAAAAGTCTGCTGCAAAAGTATTCTGCAACTTGTGTTGAATATGGTTCCCCATGAGGCTCTTTCTCATACCTGAAAAGCTACTGTATTTACATCCTTCAAAAATGGTGCCAGTGTAAATTCTGAGTGATGGGATAAGTCAAGTCCAGGGCCATTTTAAATGCCGAAAAAGGGAAAATGAACTTTGAGTCTCTCTCTTTTTTATATATCAAATAACACCAACAAAAATATACCTGAAATATATGCAACATTATATCAAGTCAACACATTACTATTTTGTCTTCCATTGTGCTTAACTGTGGAGTTTGTGCATTTGGAACAAAATATTTCCTCTTGTAGTAACTGGAAACATTCACCATCCTTATCATCATTAAAAAGGATTTCAGTATTTGTGTGTACAGCTACATTAAGTATCTAATATCTACATGCTTTTAACCTACCCTGTGCTAAATGGAGCTCTGGTGGTGTAATGCCTAAGGCATTTGACTGCTAACCAGAAGGTTGGCAGTTCAAACCCACCAGCCATCCCATGGAAGGAAGAGTGGGCAATCTACCTCCGTAAAGATTTACTGCCTCAGAAACCCAAAGGGGGTCTCTGTGAGTCAGAATCGACTCGATGGCAGTGAGGTTTTCCTTTTTTTTTTTTTGGTGCTAAATGGAATGCACAATCTTAAAAGGGTGGCAGTGGCCCAGACCAGCCTATAAAGGAATTGAATCCAAAAATTCCTATAAAGGACATAATAATTCTAGTTCATGTACCCAAACTCTAGTGTATCTAAGCCTGGAAGTGAACTGTCCCAGGACAGGGGATATTCTTATAAATAATGAAAGAAAGAAAGAAAGAAAGCCAAAAACCTGGCTTGGTAAAATCTAGTTTCTATATAAAGGAAAGGACATTTTTTTTTTTTTTTTGAAAGAGAAAAAGGATTTTTATAAGCCTTGTGATTGCATAATAACACAGAGAGGGAGAATGTAAATAATTGATTTTTTTTTTTTTTTTTTGCCAGACAGTTTTCCAGATACGGCCAGACAAAAGCCTTCCTTGATGTGGAAGTTCAAGTGGAAATGGAGTATAGCTTCTTTCAGTCACATTCCTTCTATGCATAGATCTCATTCAGAATGAGAATTTCTAAGTCAGTTGTGCTAATCCTGTGTAGGATTTGGGATATCTTGGTATTTTTTGTGTAAAGTCCTTTCCTGATGATAACTTTTACAGCTGGCCTGCTGAGAGACACAAGACACTTTGTCATTTAACATACAAGCATATTTGAAGTGGTTTTTCAGTTTTTTTCTTTTCTTCCAAATAATCTTCTAGTGTGTATATAATAGATGGTTTGCAATCATTTAGAAGTTTAACTTTTTCCCCTTTGACAAAAATGTTATAATATTCAAATTGCATTTTTTTTTCTAGCATCAAAAGATTTTTTTGGGGGGAATTATAGAAATTATGTGGTATATTAGGCTTGAGTGGAGATTCATTAATTTGTTCACAAATATTTACTGAGCATTTTACAGAATGAAGTTCTCAAGAAAATATCATCTGAAGTTCTTTTATTTGAAATACATATTTTATTAGATAAGCAAAGATTGGTGGCTCAGGGGTAAAGTAGTGTAATAGTTAATAATGAGCTTGAGAAAGTTTGGTTTCTTAGCAAAATTAGAGCTAGATTTGGTTTTGTATTTTTTTTTTTCAGTCAGTAAAGGAGTGAACATGGATTAAATTGACATTAGATGAATGCTGTGATAGACTAGCTGTGCAATTTTGTGAAACTTAGCAAGTCAGGATGGCCAGCTGGTCTAAGACACTGCATTCAGGTTGTAATCTCCCTTGAAGACGTGGGATTGTATCCCACTCAATGCAGTGCATTAAGTTCTGGTGGGTAAAGCATTCAACTGCTAACCAAAATGTTGGTTTGAATCCACAAGCTGCTCCATGGGAGAAAGATGAGGCAGTCTGTTTCTGTAAAGATATTAGAACCTTGGAAACCACATCGGGCAGTTCCACTGTGTCCTATAAGGTTGCCATAAGTAGGAATCGACTCCATGGCAGTGAGTTTGGTTTGGTTTTGGTAGAAAGGCTAAATTAATTTTGCTCATTTCACTAAAAACCTTTGTATAATAGGCAGTCAGGAACAAACACACACATAGCAAACCAATCCAAACACTGTGGACCACATATGAGAGTTAGTCCTTTCCTGCTGCTTCATCTTTATATGGTTACAGATTTATGAAAAGTATTTTGTGATGTAGAAGTAATTACAAAGATCACTTATTTTTTACTTTCAATAATCATGTGATTTCATAGTATTATTCACAATATTCAAATATTGGCAATTTAAAAAAAACTTTTTATTGTGATTTGGGTGAAAGTTTACCGAGCAAATTGGTATTCCATTCAACAATTCACATTTTGTTCTTGGCATTAAATGCAATCTCTGCAATGTAAAGTCACTTTTCCTACTTCCTCCCTATGTTTAGCATTTCCATTTGGTCTTTGTTTCGTATACATTCTTGCCATCTGAGCTTTATTTGTGAGCAAATGATGCCCTTTTCATCTCATGTGGTTGATTGTTCTAATAACTTTGCTATCTTGAGATGGGAGATTATCATGGATCATTAGGATGTTCCTTATATGCAGTCATCAGTATCCTTATAAGAGGATGGCAGAGGTAGATTTGACAAAGATAGAAGAGGAGAAGGCAGTGTAACCATGGAGGCAGAGATTGGAGTGTGGTGGCTTGAAACCAAAGAATACCAAAAAACACTCAGCCACCAAAAACTGGAAGAGGAAAGAAAGGGATAGTCACCTAGAACATTCAGAGACTGTGGCACTACTAATGCCTTGATTTCAGCCCTGTGAAACTAGTTTCAGATTCTGGCCTCCAGACTGTGAGAGAGTAAATTTGTTGTTTTAAGCCACCAAGTTTATGGTAATTCGTCAGAGCAGCATAGGAAACTAATAAGCCCCTCCTGATTTTTGATTATGAAAATTTTCAAGTACATAGAAAAGTTAAAATAATAATACATATTATTTTTAGCACATACACAGTAACAGCACCAAAACCAAACTCACTGCTGTTGAGTCAGGCCTGACTCATAGCAACCCCTCCTTGGGTTTCTGAGGCCGTATCTCTACGGAAGTAGATTGCCTAACCTTCCTTCTGAGTATTGGCTGGTGGGTTTGAACCTCCAGCCTTCTGGTTAGGCACTACACCACTAGAGCTCCTAAACGTATACAAAGCGAAGATAAACTGCTAAAACCCAGATCGAACCAGGGACCGTTAAATCTTCAGTCTAACACTCTCCCAACTGAGCTATTATACCTATGTATTATACCTTATGCCTGTTGTTGTTGTTGTTGTTGTGTGCCATCGAGTCAAACCCGACTCATAGCGACCCCTCCTTGGGTTTCCGAGGTTAATAATTCTGTCATTATTTAAGGTCAAGTCCATTTAAATTTTTCTCCATTTATCTTCTTGGCCTTGTTGAGCAATAATTAAACCAAGATTCAGACATTCCATTTATTAATATTTCTTTAAATTTTTTTAAACATTTTATTGTGATTTTAGTTTACAGAGCAGATTTGTTATCCATTCAACAATTCATACACGTTTTGTGACACTGATTGTAATCCTGAAAATGTAAAAGCTCTCTTCCCACTTCCTCCCTGTGGTTACCTTTTCCCTGTATCCTTTTTCTTTTTCTTCTTTTTTTAAAATTGTGATTTGGGTAAAACTTTACAGAGCAAATTCATTTTCCCTACAACAGTTCGTACACATTTTGTTCCATGATGTTGATTGCAATCCCCGTAATATGTAACAACTCTCTTCCAACTTCCTCTCTGTGGTTACCTGTATTCCTTGTGTCCTTCTTTCCTAAACCTTCCTGCCCTCTGAGCTATCTCCCTATGTAGTTACTACCCTTCTGATCTCCTTTGGTTGATTGTTCTAAGGAGTGTACCTACCTGTACCTAGTGTAATCCTTCACCTCATAGGCCTGTCTATTGTTTGGCTGAAAGTTAAGCCACAGGAGTGAGTTCAATTCCAGGTCTGAGGGGTGGCTAGGGGCCATAGTCTCGGGAGTTTCACTAGTCTCTATCAGATCAGTAAGCCTGGCTTTTTTTTTTTTTTAAGTGATTTTGAATTTTTTTTCACATTTTTCTCCCACTCTGTCCAGGATCTTCAATTTTGATCCCTTTCTGAGTGGTTGTCAGTGGTAGCCAGGTACCATCTAGTTCTGGTCTCAGGGTCATGTAGGCTGAGGTTCATATGATCCTCTAGTCCCTTGGACTAATTGTTTCCATGTGTCTTTGATTTTCTTCGCTCTTTGCTCCAGATGAGGAGAGACCAATAGTTGCCTCTTAGATGGCCATTCACAATGTTTTAAGAACTTAATAACTACTCACCAAAGTATGATGTAGAACAAAGTTTTTGCATAACATGTTATGCCATTTGAGCTTGATGTCTCCCATGACCATGGTCCTGAGCCCACAGATCCACCAAATCACTCAGTCAAGGTGTTTGATTGTGGCCAAGAAGTTATCATAACTTTGTTGTTGTTGTTGTGTGCCGTGGAGTCGGACCTGACTCATATCGACCCCTCCGTGGGTTGCCGAGGCAGTATCACTATGGAAGTAGATTGCCCAACCTTCCGAGGAGTGGGTGGTGAGTTTGAATCACCAGCCTTCTGACTTTCTGTTAATTCTATTATATATATAGACATTTTTATAGTGCATACAGATACGTATACAGAAATACCATCTGAAAAACCTATGTATGGTCATGGATATATTCCCATTCACCTACCTGTACTTGATCATCTTGTGTGTCTTCCTATGTGTACATCCATAGATTAATGTTTGCTATTACTGAGAATGTGGTATTGTGTATGTAATAGTATTTACCTTTGTTGTCTGTACCTCTTGTGCACCTCTCCATGTCTTCCTTTTCCTTAGTGTTATTGTGCTGGTCACTTGCTTTTGGTATATTACCTTTTCCTTCACCCAAATCAGTATGTACCTCTTACCTATCTAGTAATTTTCCTTCTCCCTACTTCTATTCCTGGTAACCTACAAAGAAAGTTTCCTTCTATGTGTAAACCTTTCATTGACTTTTTCCAATAGTGGACTCGTACAACGTTTGTCCTTGTGTGATTGACTTATTTCACTCAGTATAATGTCCTCCAAGTTCATGTACATCATGAGGTGTTTCACAGATTCTTCATCATTCTTTAGTGTTGCATAGTATTCCATTGTGTGTATATATCATAGTTTGGTTATCTATTCATACAATTATGGGCACTTAGATTGTTTCCATAACTTTGCTATTGTGAAAAGTACTGTGATGAACATGGGTATGCATGTGTCTATTCATGTCCCAGCTCTCACTTCTTTAGAATATATGCCTAGTAGTATGATTGCTGGATCAAATGGTATTTCTATTTCCAACTTTTTAAGGAAGCACCGTCCTGTTTCCCACAGTGGTTGCACCATTTTACAGTTCCGCTAGGAGTGTATGAGAGTTCCAGTATCCCTACACCCTTGCCGGAATTTGTTGTTTTCTGCCATTTTGAACTTTTCTATTATTGCTGGACTGAGATGATTACTCATTGTTGTTTTGATTTGGCGGTTCAAACCCACCAGCCACTCCTCGGAAGGAAGGTTGGGCAATCCTACTTCCGTAGTGATACTGCCTCAGAAACCCAAGGAGGGGTCGCTATGAGTCGGGGCCGACTCGACGGCACATAACAACAACAACAACAATGGTTAATGATAGCAAGCATTTCTTCGTGTGTTTGTTGGCTTCCTGAATATCTTCTGTGGTAAGGTGTCTGTTCATGTCCTCTGCCTATTTTTTAGTTGGATTGTTTGTCTTTTTGATGTTGAGGTGTTGACATTTTCTATAAATTTTAGAGATAAGTTCCTTGTTGGAAAAATACTTTTTGCCAGTCTGTGGGTTCTCTTTTTACTCTTTTGTAGAAGTATTTTGATGTGCATAAAAATTTAATTTTTAGAAAGCCCCAGTCATCTAGTTTATCTTCTGCTGTTTGTAAATTTTTGTTTATATTTTATAGTCTATTTATGCCATAAATTAGAGCCACCTACTTTGCCCCTATTTTTTCTTTGATGAACATAAAGTTTTAGGTTTTATATTTAGTTTAAATCTTTGATCCATCTAGAGTTATTTTTTGTGCATGGTGTGAAGTATGAAGCTTGTTTCATTTTTCTGCAAATGGATAACCAGTTTTGCCAGAACTACTTGTTAAAGAGACTATCTCTTCCCCTTTTAATGGGTTTCAGCTCTTTGTCAAAGATCAGCTGACCATAGGTAGATGGATTTTCAATTCTTTCCCACTGGTCTTGTCTGTTCTTGTACCAATAACACGCTGTTTTTATTACTGTGACTGTATAGTAGATTTTGAGATCAGGGAGTGTGAGATCTCCTACTTTATTCTTCTTCAGTAGTGCTTTGGTTATCTGAGGTCTGTTTCCTTTCCATATAAAATTAGTGATTGGTTTTCCCATGTCCTTAAAGAATGTTGATGGAACCTGGATTGGGATTGCATTGAATGTATAGATTGCTTTGGGTAGTACTGACATTTTCACAATGTTCTGTTTTTCTAACCATGAGCATACTTTGTTCTTTTGTTTATGTAGTTCTCTTACTTTATTTTGTTTTGTTTTTTTTTTTTGAAGTCTGATCCAATTTTATTCTTTTTAAAATGCATTTTATTGAAATATAATTTAAGTACAGTGAAATACACAAAACTAAAGTGACATAGGTCAATGCTTTTTGTTTGTTTGTTTGTTTTGCAGTGTTCCCTCACCTCCCTTCCCACCCCTGGCAACCAACAAAGAAAATTTCCCTCCATAGATAAACCTTTGCTTGACCTTCCACAGCAATGAACTGATACTATATTTGTCCTTCTGTGATTGACTTATTTCATTCAGCATAATATCCTCCAAGTTGATCCATATTATGCAGTGTTTTGCAGACTCTACATTATTCTTTAATGCTGCATAGCATTAATTATCAGCAAATATGAATTTATTGCTGTCATTTTTGTTATGTGCTTTTTCATGGTGTTGATTTCTTTATTCCATATAATTTTCTATGCTGAGCTCATTTTGTTTATGAATTGTGTTATCACTTCCTTCATTGCTATTGTTTTAGTATTTGCTAAATATTTGTGCTGGTCCTCTTTTTTATTTTTGATGTGAAGGCTTATCATTTTTCTTTGAGGTTGTCCTGTGATTTATAGTTTTCTTCCCAAGTTTAGAACAGTCTGTTCTATCTTAGTTGTCTTGACTTCCCAACCATCTAGAAGTTCTGTAACTACAAAGTTTTTTTTCCCTCTTATTGGTTTGTAGCTGTCCTCATTTGTCAATTGATGTCTCTGGTTCCCTGTTTGCAATCTTGTTGGCTTATTTACTTTGGATACTTCCATAGCTGGGTTGGTTTCTGGGTTATGTCATTATGTGTGTTAATGGTCAGTTGTTGTTTGCTGTTGTTTCTTCTCTGTCCAAAGGGCTCCCTTTAGCATCTCTTGTAAAGTTGGTCTGGTTATAACAGATTCCCTTAATTTCTACTTATCTGGAAATGTCCTAATTTCACCATCATATTTGAAAGACAGTTTTGCTGGGTACATAATTCTTGGTTGGAATTTTTCTCTTTCAGGGTTTTACATATACCATCCCATTGTCATCTCACTTGCATGGTTGGTTTCTGCAGAGAAATCTGAACTTAGTCTTATTGGTTGCCCCTTGTAGGTAACTTGTCATTTTTCCCGTGCTGCTTTCATGATTCTTTCTTTGTCTTTGGTTTTGGTGGGTATGATGATGATATGTCTTGGTGATTTTCTTTTGGGTTCTATCCTGTTTGGGGTTCATTGGACTTCTTGAATGGATATATTCTTATCTTTCATCATACCAGGAAAATTCACTTCCAACAAATCTTCGGCTGTTTTCTCAGTGGTTTTATTTGTTTCCTCCTGTTCTGGAATTCTGATTACACGTTGGTTATTCCTTTTGATGGTATCCCACATGAACCTTAGGTTTTCTTCATTTTGTTTTATCTTTTTTCTGATTGATCCCTTTCCAAAGAAGTATTGAGGTATTTGCCCTTAGTCTCTCTAATTCTGTCTTTCATTGATTCAGTTCTACTGCTTTTCCCATTCAGTGTCTTATCTATTTCTGAAAATTTAGTATTTATCTCCTGGATTTCTGTGTGTAGATTTTGTATCATTTCTAAATTTTCATTTATTTTGTCATTTTGTTCTTGTATTGTCTTTCAAAATTGTTCTAGGATTTTCTCTGTGTTTTCCTAAATTTTGTCAGCATTTTCCTTGATCTGCCTCTCAATTCATTGAAGATACCTAAATGTAATTCTTTTGAATTCCTTATCAGGGAGTTCTAATACTGTGTCTTCCTCAGGGATCTGTTTTGGTTCTGTATCCTGGTTCCTTGTTTCTCCTGCTTTATCTTGCTTCTTTGTGTGCACTGTGATGCTCTGTTGTTTCTGAGGCATTGTGACGTTTTTGTGTTTATATTTAATTGTTGGTTGTATGTTGGAGTGACTTGCCCACAATTTTCATTTTGTTTTGTTTGTATATTATCTATAGAGGCAGGGTACTATCCTGTGCTCCTCTATTGACTAGTTGAGAGCACTTATATACTTACCACCTGTTTCCTTACCTGTTGTCAGCCTCTTGTATGTCACTGCCATCTTGGCAAACAAAGCCTATTCTTAGGTCCCTGGAATGCAAATGAGAATGCTGTCACTTTAAAATCCAAAATGGCTGCTAATTGTAAACATTCAAAATAGCTGTGCCCTCAGTCACTTTAAATATCCAAAATGGCTGCTGCATGTAAAAAATCAAAATGGCTGCACCCTTCGGACAGTGGAAAGTCCACAGCTCAGGTTGTCTCCCTCCTTGCTGTTTCCCTTCCTAGTCACAGGCGACCAGCGCAGTCATCCCTGCAGCCCTTGGAGACCAGAATCAATCTTTAGGTCAATTCTCAGGCCCTTACACCCCTTGGAAATATTCAGGCTGTTGGTCCTGTCAGAGTAGCTGACAATCCACTGCTCTGACCATCTCTGTACTCACTGTTTTTGTTCAGGTTTTTCTAATACTTGGTGCCTCATCCACTTCTGTGTACTTTCTTCCAAAGCTCAGGGCTCCAGGATTATCTTCTGTATCTCTGTCAATTGGTTTCTCTTTTCTTTGTTGAGGAGGGTCTGTGTGGTTTGTCTGCCTATTCCTCCATCTTATTGGAAGTCCCCCCTTCTATACTTTCTTGTAGTAGTGTTTTGTAGTTGTCTTTATATAAGTCTTTGTACCCTGGTAAGAATTATTCCTAAGTATTTTATCTTTTTGGGGAGCTACTGTAAATGATACTATTTTCCTTTTTAGAGATCTCTTTGTAGGAGCTCTGGTGGTGTATTGCATTTGACTGCTAACCAGAAGGCTGTCAGTTCAAACCCACCAGCCACTCCTCGGAAGGAAGGTTGGGCAATCTACTTCCATTGTAATACCACCTTGGAAACCCAAGGAGGGGTCACTATGAGTCGAATCAGACTCCATGGCAGTGAGTTTGGCTTGGTTTTTGGTTTGTTGATGTAGAAGAATCCAACTGATTTTATGTTGATCTTGTATCCTGTCACTTTACTGAATCTTTCAGTTAGTTATAGTAGTTTTCTTGCTGAGTGTCTTATTTTTCCTATGTATGTTGTTGTTTGTTAGGTGCCATTGAGTCATCTTCAACTCATGGTGACCCTACGCACAGCAGAATGAAACATCACCTGGTCCCGTGCCAGCTCTGTGATCCCTGCTATACTTGAGCCCATTGCTGCAGCCACTGTGTCAATCCATCTTGCTAAGGGCCTTCCCCTCTTTTGTCAACTCTCAACCTTACCAAGCGTGATATCCTTCTCTAGGGAATGGTCCCTTCTGATAACATGACCAAAGTAGGTGAGACGAAGTCTGACCATTCTCGCTTCCAAGGGGCATTCTGGCTGCACTTCCTCCAGAACAGATTTGTTAGTTCTTTTAGTAGTCCATGGTACTTTCAGCATTCTTCGCCAGCACCGTAACTCAAAGCATCAATTTTTCTTTGGTCTTCCTTATTCATTGTTCCGCTCTCACATGCATGTGAGGTGATTGAAAATATCATGGCTTGTGTCAGGCACACCCTAATCCTCAAGCATCTTTGCTCTTCAGCACTTGAAAGAGGTCTTTTGCAGCTGACTTGCCCAATGCTATATGTCCTCTGATGTCCTAACTGCTGCTTCCATTGGCATCGATTGTAGAACCAAATAATGTGAGGTCTTCGACAACTTCAGTCTTTTCTCCATTTATCATGATGCTGTTTAGAGGTCCAGTTGTGAGGATTTGTGTTTTCTTTATATTAAGGTGTAATCCATACTGCAGACTGTATTCTTGAATCTTCATCAGTAAGTGGTGCTTCAACTCATGCTCACTTTCAGCAAGCAGAGTTGTGTCATCAGCATCTTACCTGCTTTGGTCATGTTGTCAGAAAGGACCATTCCCTGGAGAAGGATATCATACTTTGTAAAGTGGAGGGTCAACAAAAAAGGGGAAGACCCTCAACGAGATGGATTGATACAGTGGCTGCTATCATGGGCTCAGGTATAGCAGGAATTGTGAGACTGGCAGTGTTTTGTTCTGTTGTACATAGGGTCACTGTGAGTTGATGACTTGATGGCACCTAACAACAACAACATGTGGATCTGTGTTTTTTCATTTTAGTGATGTCTTTGCCTGGTTTTGGTATCAGGTATTCATAGAATGAATTTGGAAGTGTTCCAAATGTCCTGTAATAGTTTGAGTAGGATTGGTGTCTACTTTTCTCTGAGTGCTTGGTAGAATTCTCCAACGAAGCCATCTGGGTCAGGACTTTATTTTGTTGGTAGTTTTTTTTTTTTAAATAAATGATCTGTTCAATTTCTTCTTTTGTTATGGATATGTTCAAATTTTCTCCCTCAGTCTGTGTTAGTTTAGGTAAGTAGTGTGTTTGTAGAAATCTATCCGTTTCTTCTTGGTTTTCAGTTTTGTTGGAGTGAAGTTCTTCATACTATCCTGAAGTTGTTTAAGTTGTTTCTGTTGTGATGTTATCCATTTCATTTCTTATTTGTGTTATATGCATCTTCTCCATTTCCTTTGTAAAATTTGTCAGCTTTTTTTGTCGATTTTATTAATCTTTTCAAAGACCAACTTCTACTCTTGTTGATTCTTTCTATTGTTTTTCTGTTTCATTTATTTCTTCTCAAATGTTTATTATTTCTTTTCACCTGGTGACTGCTGGCTTTTTTTGCTGTTTTTATACTGTTAGTGTGGTAGTTAAGATTATGTGTCAATTTGGCTGGGCCTGGTTTTGAGTGGCTGGGCAGCTGGTTGTAGTTATTCCCTATGATGAGACTGGGAATCAACTCCGTGGTAGAATCTGCTGCAAGCAGCTGAGTAACTGCTTTAGGGATGTGGTCTGTTTCCAGTGTGTAAGGAGAGCTTTGGGAGTGGTTAGCAGCTTTTTAGCACACTTGGACTCTGCATGTAGCTGAGTCTTCATTTGGCAGCTTGCCATGTTTCCTGCCAAACTTGTTTCTGGATTTGAATTAGTAGCCTGCCATGTTGTTTGGTAATATTGAGACTGCGCCATTTTATTTGTTGACCTTGGCCTTGTTAGCCTCAGCAGCCAGCAGATGCCTGAGTGAAGAGACACCTCTAGGTCCAGTGGGCTGGGAGCAAGAGGCAGAGCTGAAACCCAAGGTCAAGAGGCCTTCACCCATCCCCTAGAGCTTGGCACTTTGAACTCAGACTTCTACCTTCTAAACTGTAAGAGAATAAATCCCTGTTTGTTCAAGCCACTCATTTGTGGTATTTTCTAGTAAAATGGTACTAGAGAACCAAAACAGTTGGAGATGTTGGGTTAAGGTCTTGATTTTGGGTCTTCATTCTTTTTTTGATGTGTGCATTTACTTTATAAATTGCCCTCTGAGCACTGCTATTGCTGTATCTCAAAAGATTTTGTTATGCTGTTTATTTATTTATTTATTATTGTGCCTTAGGTACAAATTGACAGAGCAGAATTTGTTTTGCATTCAACATTTTGTGTACATTTTGACTTCATTCCTCAGTTACCATCCCCAACCCTAACCCACTCACTTCCTCTCCCTTTTCCACTAACTCCCTGCCTGTGCCCCTCTTAGTTATGCACTCCTGTGTGTCCTGGATTTCCTCCATGTGAATGTTGTCCCTCTGGTGCCCCATGGCCAATTGCTCCAAGGGATGTATCTCTGGAGAGTACGTGGGTACATTGCCCAGAGTTGAGTGGTCTGCATGTACGTCTTATTTACTGTTGTGCTGAAAGCCAGTCTTTGGGAGTGAGTTTTATCCTAGGCCTGAAGTGTATCCCAGGTCCATAGTTTTGGGGGTCCCACCGGACTCCATCTGACCAGTAATTCTAGTCATTATTGTGTTTTTGGATTTTGTTTCACAGTTTCTCTCCCACTCTATCTAGGATCTCCAGTTTTGATCCCTTCCTGAGTAGTTGGCATTGGTAGCCAGGCATCATCTAGTTCTTCTGGTCTTGAGGTCCATTGTGTCCTAGGGCTGTTTGTTTCCAAATGCCCTTGGTTTTCTTTACTCTTCTTTGCTTCCAATGATAGGATCCCATCAGCTGTATCTTAGATGGCTGTTTAAAAGTGAAGACCCTAGTCACTACTCACTAAAGTAGGTTGTGGGACAAGATTTTTATGTATTTTGTTGTGCCAATAGAGTCTGGTGTCCCCCAATACTATAGTCCTCAGTCAGCAGATCTGGTGGATCTCTCTCCCACAGTGTTTGGCTGTCTATGAGGGATTACTCTATGTCTGTCTCCTGTTGCTTCTGTAATGATTGCGGGTATTTTGTGTAACTAGTATCTGTGCAAGATTAACCTCAGCTGAATCAATCTTTGGTCTAGAGTATAATCCTGTTCACTGACCCCCATCTGATCTTCTTAGTTGTCTATGTATTTATCTGTAGCCTGGTGTTTGGTGTTAATGTTAATGCAGTATTGTGGATATTACTGGTATTAGTCCCTGTCATCTATATCTTATGTACACAATTAAGTATCCTCCCTTTCCCCAGTATTATCATACTCGTCACAAACTGAATCAAGGAATATTTTAATTTCATGTTTATTTCTACTATTACACAGTATTTTTAAGGAGGGTGTCATTTAGTTTCCATGTGTTTTTTTTTTTATCCTTGACTTTCCTGTTGTTGATTTCTAGTTTTATAGCATTGTGATCTGAGAGGATGCTTTGTAGTGTTTTGATGTTTTAAAATTTATTGCAGCTTGCTTTGTGCCCTATATGGTCTATTCTTGAGAATGTTCCATGTGTGCCAGTAATGAATGTATATGGTGCTGTTGGGTCAAGTGTTTTGTATATGTCTGTATGGTCAAATTAGTTGATTATATTGTTTAGTTCTACTGTGTCTTTATTAAGTTTCCCTCTAGTTCTATCCTTCAGTGAAAGTGGTGTATTAAAATCACCTACTATTACTGTGGAGTTGACTATTGCTCTTTTCAATTCTATTAAAGTTTGATTTATGTATTTTGGTGCTCTTCCACTGGGTTTGGAAATACTTATTATGGTTATGTCCTCTTGTTTGATTGATCCTTTAATTATTATATAATGTCCTTCCTTGTTTCTTATTGTGGTTATTGCCTTAAGATCTATTTTATCAGAAATTAGTATTGCTATTTCTGTTCTTTTTAGATTGCCATTTGCTTGATATATATTTTTCCAACGTTTGATTTTTCGTCTATTGTTGTCATTGTGTCTAGGTTGGGTCTCTTGTAGACAGCATATTGTTGGGTCATGTTTTCTTATCCATTATGCAACTCTGTGTCTCTTTATTACTTCATTTAATCCCCTTTATATTCAGTATAATTATCCACATATATGAGTTTGTTACTGTCATTTTGTTGTGTGTTTTGTGGTGTTGCTGATTTCTTTGTTCCTTATAATTTTCTATGCTGATCTCATTTTGTTGTGGATTTTCTTACATTTTTTTGTTGTTATTGTTTTAGTATTTGCTAAATATTTATGTCTTTCCTCTTTATTTTCATGAGAAGGTTTATTAATTTTCTTTGAGGTTACCTTGTGATTTATTATTTTCTTCTCAAGTTTGAATGTCTGTTCTAGCTCAATAGACTTCCTCTCCATTGGGAAGTTTTGTAACTACACTGTTTTTTTCCTTTGCATTTGTCCTCTTTTACAAATTAAAGTCTCTAGTTCCCTGTTTCCAGTCTTGTAAATTTATTTTACTGTTGACACTTCTGTATCTCGGTTGGTTTCTGGGTTACATTGTCATTTGTGTTAATCACAAGTTGTCCACTGATGTTGGTTCTCTGTCTGGAGGACTCTCTTTAGCATTTGTTGTAAGGTTGGTGATATATATATTATTTTATTTTATTTTTTACAAAATCTTTAAATTTCTGTTTATCTGCAAATATCCTAATTTTGCTGTCATATTTGAGGGACAATTTCGCTGGGTATATAATTCTTTGTTCACCATTTTTTTCTTTCAGAGTTTTTATATATGTCATCCTATTGCCTTCCCACCTGCATAGTTTTTGCTGAGATCAGAAGTTAGTCTTATTAGTTGTCCTTTGTAGGTATCTTTTTTTAACTAAAAACAAATGATTGCTTTCAGGATTCTTTGTCTTTGGTTTTGGAAAATTTGATTATCTTATGTCTTGGGGATTTTCTTTTGAGGTCTGTCCCATTTGGGGTTTATTGAACTTCTTGAATGCATATCTTTTCATCTTTCATCATGTCAGAGACATTCTTTTCGGATGAATCTTTGACAGTTTTCTGTGTGGTTTTATTTGTCTCTTTGTGTTCTGGAATTCAGAGCACATGCAAATTATTCGTCTTGATGGTGCCCCACATAAATGTTAGGCTTTCTTCATTTTTCTTTTTTCTTTCTTTCTTTTTTTTTAATAGCACATACAAATATGTTTGTAGGAGTGTCATCTGCTGAACCTATGTTTGGTCTTGTGTATGTTTTTCTTTTTTCTGATTGTTCCCTTAACAAAGTGGTATTGCGAAATTTGCATTCTCACTAATTCTGTCATCTGTTGATTCAGTTCTACTCTTTTGCCCTCTCAATTTGTTATCCCACTTCTTACAAGTTAATATTAATCTTCTGGATTTCTGTTTGCTGTGAAGGCTTAGACTTTAGGAAACTGATGCAGAAGTCATTAGGTATTTACTACCTCTTTCCTCCTCTCCTCCTGCCAGTTGATTCTGACTGTCATTTGCATTTCTTTTATAATGAAGAGTTGGATTTTTCACTGGCATCCTTCATTGCATAGTGTCTTACTTATCTAGTGCTGCTATAGCAGAAATATCGTAAGTAGGTGGCTTTAACAAACACAAATTTATTTTCTCACAGTTTAAGAGGCTAGAAGTCCAAATTCGGGGTCCTAGCTCTAGGGGAAGCCTTTCTCTGTCTGTGGTCTCTGGGGGGAAGGCTTTGTCTCTTCAGCTTCTATTCCTTGGTGATTGTGGTGATCTTCATGTGGCATGGTGTCTGTCTTCCCCTATCTCTGCTTGCTTGCTTGCCCAGTCTGCTCTTTTTGTATCTCAAAAAGGGTGTGAGTGATTTAAGACACACCCTATACTAATACTTCTCCATTAACACAGCAAAGAAAATCCACTCCCAATCCACAGGTATAGAGGCACAGATCTACAACACACATTTTTTGGCATATAATTCAATCCTTAACAAATAGTTTGAATGACTTTTAAATACTGGAATTTGACATTCTTTGTTCCTCAAAAGATCTATTTCTTTGAGTAACTTTGGTATTTCATCGAGGTTCTCATTTTAGAGAAGTATAGCCTAAGGCACTTGACTGCTAACCAGAAGGCTGGCAGTTCAAACTCACCAGCCACTCCTTGGAAGGAAGGTTGGGCAATCTACTTCCATAGTGATACCACCTTGGAAACCCAAGGAGGGGTTGCTGTGAGTCAGGTCCGACTTGACAGCACAAAACAATAACAGTATATTTTACATATTATCATATCATGAAACATGCTTTCTGTATTAATCACTGCATCTGGCTGCTCTGAAAATATTATGTTCAGTATTAGACAAAATTGCTTGAGTCTATGAAATGAAACACAGCTTTAAAAAACTTTAAATGTTCAAGAGTCTAAGTCCTAAGCAAAAATTGGATTGTTATTATAATTTTTTTCAGGATTATAAAGAAATAATATGGGTTTCTGCTAATATTACACTGGATATTAGAATTTAGGTATTAAAAGTAGATCAAGGAAGGAGCCAAAATAATTATGATTTTTGTTCCATACAATCATATACATATTCTGACATTATTCTCAAAAAAATATACTATGTTTTTAAAAGACATTTGAGAGACTATAATTTATATTAGTAAGGAAATCCTTTTAGAATATTACTTAGGACAATAAGAATACTTATTCTGTTGTGACTTAGAATGAAATAATCTAGGAGCCTATTACTGATAGAAAAAAATTTCCTTTTATTTTTCATTCAGTAAGCATTTATACATTTTCTTCATGCTTTTTACACATTTTAGATTCTTATATACAACACACACACATCACCTATCACAGGAATGATTTTTTCTGTGAAATAGCAAATTGTCTCATTAAGGCTTTAGTAGAGAATTTATTTGGATCAATAATAATACTATAATGAAATTCAGAAATTAACCTTTTTTTTTTTTAGGGCTTTCTTATATCAGAGGAGCCCTGGTAGAGCTGTGGTTAATGTGTTTGGCTGCTAACTAATGGTTGGTGGTTCGAACCCACCAGCTGCTCTGTGAGAGAAAGATGTGGCAGTTTGCTTCTGTTAAGATTTACAGACTTAGAAACTCTATGGGGCAGTTTTACTCTGTTCTAGAGGGTCACTCTGAGTTGGAACCAACTCAACAGCAGTGAGTTACTTATATTAGAAACACTAAGTTAAATGGTTAAGAGATTGGCTTTGCACTGAATGCACTTGAGTTTGAATCCTGACTGCCAGGACTGTGATCCTGGACAAGTTAGTTACTTTCTCCAGGACCCTGTTTTTCACTTTGGAAAACTAGGTTGAAAATAGTGTCTATTCCATATTTTAACGATAAATGAAATAAAGCATGTAAAATGCTTACACAGTTCCTGGACAGCAATAAATACTCAATAAATGTTAGCTATTTTAATTATTTGAACCTCACTACTTGGGAGCTCTGATAGCATAGTGTCTAAGGCACTTGACTGCTAACCAGAAGCCTGGCGGTTCAAACCCACCAGCCAATCCTCGGAAGGAAGATGGGGCAATCTACTTCTGTAGTGATACTGCCTCGGAAACCCAAGGGAGGGGTCGCTATGAGTCGGGTCCGACTCAACGGCACATAACAACAACAACAACAACTTTTAGAAGTAGGCAAGAAAATGACTCTTCTTCCCATTTTATTGTTGAGGAGATGGTAGCTCAGAGAGATTGAGTGGCACTGCCCAACAACCTAAAGCTAAGAAAGTGGCAGAGTGAGGACCAGAAAAAACCACTTGTGGTACCTGGTCTACTCTCTCTGTGAAGAAGATAATGAATTTATAAGAGTAAAGAAGGACTTGGCATAGGAACACATAGATATGATTTAGTAATTTTGTAATTTTACATACTTTTGAAACCCAGAGACATAAAAAAAGGCCTGGCAATCTGCTTCTGTTAAGATTACAGCCAAGAAAACCCTATATAGCAAAATCGACTCATTGGCACCTAACAACAACATTAGTTATAAACTTCCCTTGAAATGACTGAACATAAGGTGGGTTAGGACGGCTTATTTTGTGTTGTGTAATAGAATTTACTTTTGTTTACTGCATTATTTTATGCCTACAGCTATGCTTTTGCTTCTTTTTCAGCTTGGAACAAAAAATACTGATAATCAATCATTAGATTGAGTGTTATGATTGCATTTTCCCAAATACCTTCATCCTTTCCTATAAGGTAGTATTTGCCAATATATTGCTTCAACTTGTAGTCTTGGGTCCTTTCTAATTTTTGTTTCACTCAGTCATTAATTTAGTCATCAGTCAGTCAAACAAGTACTCGTTGTGGGCCACTCTCATCCCCTGAAGATACAGAGATGTATAAGACACAGTCCTAGCTGTAGGTGCCCCTCAGTCTAGTGAAAATGATAAGCAGGTAAACTAATAAATTTCTGCTATGCCAATAAATGCACAGAGAGACCCACAGAGAACCAGGATAGAAGTTAACGCTGCCTTTGGGCTTCAAAGAGGCTTCTTGAAGGAAGTGCTGTCAGAACATGATTTTTGAGGACAAATAGTAATTTATTAGGCATAAAATTATGAATTTTTCTCACCTTACCTACAAATAACTAATCTCCTTCTGTTTCTCAGGCATTGTGTACACTATTTCTTACTCTTTGTTCACCAAATTATTACTTGCATTTAGAATTGCTTCAATATCTAGTTTCCCAAAGCTTTCCATAATCATACCCTTCAGATTGAATGCAATTTAATTCTCAGACTATCATTGAACTCCGTTGTAGCTGTGGTTGTAATATTTTTTTCTTGTAAATAATATAACATTTGATTTTATTTTGCTGTGTTTCAAGTGGGAGCTCTGGTGGGGTAGTGACCAAGGCATTTGACTGCTAACCAGAAGGCTGGCAGTTCAAACCCACTAGCCACTCCTTGGAAAGAAGGTTGGGCAATCTACCTCCGTAGTGATAACTGCCTCAGAAACCCAAGGAGGGGTCGCTATGAGTCCAAAATGACTCAATGGCAGTGAGTTTTTTTTTTTTTTAATGTTTCAAGTATTAAAGAAAGACTTTTTAAAAACCATAGTAGTATTCTTGAACTTAGGTCACTACAGGTTACTTTAGAAGAAAAAATGTATAAATACAATCAAATAGTAATAAGGAGGTTTAATAATCCCCCAAAAATATACTGATTTTTAGAGGAGATAAAAAAGTTACCAACACTTGGGGGCTGTGTTATTTATTATGAATTGTATAATGCAAGGACATTCCTCTTGAATGTGAATGAACATAATTATGCTTTTCTTACATTATATGAATTGTATTTACTTTTAAAAATTCACAAGATTGTTTCAGCTCTTTTTGTTTTAAAACATTTGCTTGGTAGATGGATTGAAAGTTTTATTAACTCAGCTTATTTTGAAATAATCCTGTTTATTAATCCATCTGTTTTGTGTCTCTTAAGATTGAAATTTAGGGGAAATTGTAACTTGAATTTAACTTTAGTAGAAAATAAGTGTCATCTTTTAAAAAATTGAATTTTAAATATTAAGCACAATAGATCAAAGTACATCTTATTTAAATAAATACTCTGAAAATGAAGTCTCAATTATTTTTTTCCCAAACTTTCTTAAAATAGTCACTGTTCTCAATATAAAATTTGAGATTTAGCTTTATATTTTAAAGAAAGATGAAAAGTTGTTTACTTTAAAATTTTAATGATTTTGCTTTCAAATTCTCCTTTGGGGACAGCTTTACTTGAATTGTATGTGACATTATTTTTATTTCTTAAGGCTATGATTAAAAGTTTCATGGATGTCTACCAGCTTGCAAGTGCTAGAATTTCTACATTGGAAAAGGAAATGACATCTCATCGAAATCACATTGCAACCTTGAAATCAGAACTTCATACAGCTTGTTTACGTGAAAATGAAAGTTTACAATCAGTAAGTCCTTGTCCTACAGTATTTTCTTCTTCTTTGGATCTTGAGTTACATTTATGTTTATGTTTTTATTGCTCATAAGATCACTGGCCAATATATATAATTTAGGATAAATGATTAATCAAGCAATGTAAAATTATTAGTGTGGAAAAATTTTTGAAAGAAGAAGAGCAATTAAGTTTTTCATTGTATCATGTATAAAGAGATGTATATTGTTACCAATGCTAAGACACTACATCAAGATTCCTTTGTGTTTGGCAGTGCAACTGACAGTTGGATTTGGCAGTATGCATAGTTAAAGCTTTGCAACTGTCTGAAGATTCAGTGTGTCCCATTAAGGCAGAATATTATTAATTATGCGTATAACCAAAATGGTAATTAGAACATGTGATTATTCTCTGTAGAAAATGAGACTTATCCATAATACATGCCTAGCTAAAGACGTATGTTGTGATTCATCCATATGATTAAAATTCAGTTTCAGCAGTCATTTTATGTCTTAAAATTTTAGCCCATGATGAAATTTGGGCTCATTTAAGACTAAAAAAATTTGAAAATGTATTGGGAGTTTTAAGAAATAAATATATTTGTAACCTAAGGAAATAAAATAAACATTGAAACTTTTTCTCAAAAGGCAGATAAAACAACAGTGAAATAGATTAAGAGGGCTACCAATGATTGGAATGTCTTTTTTTCCTTTTTTTTTTTTATTTGATTATAGTAGACAAGAATGACCTATAAGGAAAAACAGTGTCCTTTTTATCATTCTTTCTTGACCCATTTCAAATGATATATTCAACAGAAAAAGAATTAGCATTAAAGCAAATAGGTGCATGGCTATGATTTTGTTCCTTAGCTACTTCAGGTCATAGTACAGGTATCAGCATGTCAATGCAGCCTTTTCTGACCATGATAGTTAGAATTTTAGCATTCTGTGCACCCCTTTCCCATACGCATGCATGCATACACATGTGAAAATGCATATGCACGCGCGTGCACACACGCACACCCCCACACACACAAATTCACTCTCTCTCTACTGCCCTATATTGCCTGTTTCACCTTCCACCTTTCTTTCTCTCTTTTTTTTTTTACTATAGCACTTTTCATCAACTGACATATAGTATACTGTATTTTCTTATTGTTTGTTTACTTTCTACTTGCAGTGGAAAATCAGTGCCATAAAGACAAGGAGTTTTGAGTGTTTTCTTTAATACTGTATACCAGAGCCAAGGACAATGCTTAGCACTTAGTAGGCACTCAACAAATATTTATTGATTGAAAAATACTAGCACTATATCAAATAAATACAAAAAACAGTTATTTGGGACCTGAGATATGAGTAATTTGAGTTCAACATTCTAAAGGACTGTTGCTTTCTTAATCAGAGAGTAGTAATGACCTCTATTATGGGAGGTTAAAATGAAAAGGACATTTTTAAAACATTTGAATAAATATTTGGAATTTTCTAGCCTTTCCCTGAAACATATTGAAGTTTTTTTTTCCTGCTAACTCATTGATCCTTTTATTTAGTTCATGTAAGCTTTGTTGGGTTGTACTATTGTTTATTATTTGTTACAGTTATTCATATAAAAAGGATTATTTTAAGAAAATTCAAAGTTGATTTGTTTCCCTATGGAATCAAGAATTTTTTTTTTTTTAATAAATCATTATGCTATCTTAATACCTTTGTGTTTAATATACCCCACTAATATAATAAAATTCTGCTTCTCAACATTTATTCCCCTCTGAATTTGTCTTTAGGCTATGCTTATCATCTCATTTGTTAGAGAGGGTTCACCAGGGCAGCAATTCTTAAGATGGGACATGTGTATTGTGGAAGATTCCCCCAGGTAATTCTGATATGTCCAACTGGGAGAATGTTGCCAGTCCCATGTCTCTATTGGGTGTATGCTCTCCTGTCTCTTCCCTTAGTTGAGAATGACTGTTTTTAAAACAGTAATACATTTGTATAATATTTTTTATTTTTCAAGGCATTTGTATACGAACCTTCTAATTTGAAGTTCTTAAGAACTCTTCTGAGGGAAGTAGAATAGCAGGTCTTAGTCTCTGTATTTTACAGATGAGAGGCAATGTATTTTGGTGAATAAGAGTATGGGCTTTGGAGTTGTATTCATTAGGAATATTGTCAAATGTACAAACAAAGTCTGACAAACATGGCATTAAGTAGAGGTGCCCCTCCCCACATAGCAAGAAGTCTAGAAGTAGGTAGCTATTGCCATAGTTTAGAGACTCAACATTTTTATATTTTTCATACCTGTCCTCATTGTCATGAGGACAGGATTTATAATCACATTTAAGTCAGGGTGGATAGAATGGTTCCAGCAATATCTGGTATCAAGAGAGGGGTGTGTGTGTGTGTGTGTGTGTGTGTGTAAAAAGGAAAAGCCTTCCAAGGAAGTTACAAACAAACTTCCACTTTTTTCCCATTTGCTGGAAATGGGTCATGTAGCCACCCCTAGCTGTAATGAGTCAAGTCAGAATGAAGGTAGGAATAAGGAGTAAATGCCATAGGAGTCAGATAGATCTGTATTATTCTGTCAGTGATTAACTGTGTGGCTTGGATCTCAGGTTTTTCATCTGTGAAATGGGGATAATGATACTATCAATCTAATCGAGATATTGAGAAGTTTAGTGGAAAGTGTTAAACTACTTGGAACTTTAATTTGTACTTAGTGAATAGCCCCATGTACCCCCCCCCAGTGTTCACTATTATTCTTATCACTATTATTTTGATAAAAGTAATTGGATTAAACCATAAGGAAAGATTATTTATTAACCTAACATCTTCAGCTTATCATGCCTTACCCTCTTTTGCAACTGTTTAAATTTATATTCCTTGAGGACTCAGCTCAGATTAGATTTTCTGTATAAATCCTTTCCTGATCATCCCAGCCCAAAGTGGTGTTTCCCATTTATGAATTCCTATGGCAATCATTTCTACATTTGTTTTGGAAACAAGATATTGTCATCTTGAGCTAATATTTAAAAAGTTGTGTTTATTCACTTTCTTTACTTTCAATGTATATTTTTAATTGAAATATAACATACATACATAAATGTATACAATTAATAAGTGAAAAGATGATTAAGTTTTAACAAAATGAACACACAAAGCCAACTATACCCAAATAAAGAAATAGAATATTCCTGGCACCTTCATTCCTCTTCCCTCAACCTTAAAGCATCTGTCTACTTTTTTAGACTTTTAAAATTTATTTTTTAATTTATTGATGGTAAAATTCACTTTTGGTGGTATACAATTCTTTGAGTTTAGACAGAGGGTAAGGCATGATAAGCTGAAGATGTTAGGTTAATAAATAATCTCTTCTTATTCGTAATCTCATTCGGATTCCAGGGACCTAAGAAGAGGCAGCGAGGTGGGAACCAGGGAGAGGACAGAAAAGGCAAAGGGGACCAGAACAGATCAAGAATCAGCCTCAGGGACCCAGGTGAAGACAAGGAACCCAGGCCACACCCCACAAGGAGCAAGTTAGGAAGGCAGGAAGAGGACAGAAAAGGCAAAGTGGATAGGAACAGATCGAGGAGTCAACCACAGGGAGTCAGGTGAGGAGAGGGAACGCAGGCCACCCCCCACAAGCAGCGAGGCGGAAAGCAGGGAGAGGATAGAAAAGGCAAAGGGGACTGGAACAGATCGAGGAGTTAGCCACAGGGATCCAGGTAAGGGTGGTTGGAGGGGTTTCCAACAGCTAAGGGAGACAAACTTGTCTGTCGGTTTGTCCTACTGTGGTGACATGTTGCTGTGGGTCCTGAGGCTGTGCCAGTGGTTTTTCAAACCCAGTGG
>NW_006922022.1:1723527-1745943 GCF_000298275.1 Orycteropus afer afer | reverse complement strand
AAGAAGAGTTGATGCTTTTGAGTTGTGGTGCTGGCAAAGAATGCTGAAGGTATCATGGACTGTCAAAAGAACTAACAGATCTGTCCTGAAGGAAGTGCAGCCAAGATCCTCCTTGGAAGCGAGGATGGCCAGACTTCGTCTCACCTACTTTGGTCATGTTGTCAGGGGGGACCATTCCCTGGAGAAGGATGTCATGCTTGGTAAGGTGGAGGGTCGACAAAAGAGGGGAAGACCTTCAACAAGATGAATTGACATGGTGGCTGCGACAATGGGCTCAAGTATAGCAAGGATCGTGGTGCTGGCACAGGATCAGGCAGTGTTTCGTTCTGCTGTGCATGGGGTTGCTATGAGTCGGAAATGACTCAACAGCACCTAACAACAACAACAACAGACAGATGCTTGTAGTTATGTAACCACCACCACAGTTAAGATACAGAACAGTTCCATCACCTCAGAATTCCCTACTATTGCCTCTGGAAACCAATTCCTACCCCAGCTGTACCTTCTAGAAACAACTGCTTTGTTTATATTCTTATACTTTTCCCTTTTTCAGAATGTCTTATAAATGGAATTATACAGTATTTATTATTTTGAGTCCAGCTTCTTTCCCTTAGAACAATGCATTTGAGATCAATGCAAGTTATTTTGTGTATCAGTAGTTTTATTGTTTATTGCTAAGTAGTATTCCATTGTATAAATGTACCATAGTTTGGTTATATAATCATCAGTTGAAAGACATTGAGTATGTTTTCTTTAATTTTGAAAGAGAAAGACTATAAATATTTACAGGTTTTGATGTGAACATAAGTTTTCATATCTTTTGGGTAAATACATAAGGGTAGGATTGCTGGGTCATACAGTAATATATGTTTAACTTTGTAAATAACAGTCAAAATATCTTCCAAACTGAATATGCCATTTTTCATACCTACCAGCAGTGTATGATAATTTAAATTTCTTTCCATTTTCTCAGTATATAGTGGTGCCAATTTTTTCTTTGCTTTTTTGTTTAGCCAATCAAATGGGTATATCCACAACTCTTTGGTCAATTTGTCATACACTGGTGGCTTGTATGTTGCTGTGATGCTGGAATCTATGCCACCAGCATTTCAAATACCAGCAGTGTACACATGGTGGACAGGTTTCAGTGGAGCTTCCAGAATAAGACAGACTAGGAAGAAGGACTGGTGATCTACTTTTAAAGAAATTGGCCAGTGAACACCTTTTGTATAGCAGCAGGACATTGTCTGATATAGTGCCAGAAGCTGAGCCTCTCAGATTGGAATGCACTCAAGATAGGACTGTGGAGGTGTTGCCTCCTCAAAGTAGAGTAGACCTTAATGATGTAGATGTAAAATTTTCAGGACCTTCATTTGCTGTTGGGCAATACTCCACATGAGAAGAAACAGCTGCAAACATTCATAAATAATTGTAACGTGGAATGTACAAAATATGAATCCAGGGAAAGTGGAGGTTGTCAGAAATATGAAATGGAATGCTTGAAGATCAGTATCCTATGCATTAGTGAGCTGAAATGGACTGGCATTGGCCATTTTGAATTGGTCATTCATATGTTCTTCTATGTTGTGAGTGACAAATTTAATAAGAATGACATTGCATTTATTGTCAAAAAGAACATTTCAAGATTTATCCTGAAGAGCAGCGCTGTCAGTGACAGGATAATACCTATATGCCTACAAGGAAGACCAGTTAATAGGTCTATTATTCAAATTTATACACCAACCACTAAAGACAAAGATGAAGAAATTGAAGATTTTTACCAACTTCTGTGGTCTGAAATTGACCAAACATGAAGTCAAGATGTATTGATAATTGCTGGTGACTGGAATGTGAAAGTTGAAGACAAAAAAAGGATCTGTAGCTGCATAATATGGCCATGGTGACAGAAATGATGCCAGAGGTTGCATAATGGAATTTTACAAGACCAAGAACTTATTCATTGCAAATACTATTTTTTCAACAACAGAAACAGCAACTATGCATGTGAAGCTCACCAGATGTAATGTATAGGAACTATATCTATGGAAAGAGACAATAGAGAAACTCAATATTATCAGTCAGAACAAGGTCAACGGCCAACTGCAGAACAGAATTTATTGCTCATATGAAAGTTCAAGTTGAAGCTAAAAAAAAAAAAAAAAGAAATCAAGTCCATGAGAAGTATGACCATTTGAATTTAGAGACCATCACAAGAATAGGTTTGACACATTGTTGAATACTACTTACCGAAGACTAGATGAGTGGTGGGATGGCATCAGGACATCACACATAAAGAAAGCAAAAGGTCACTAAAGAAACAGGAAAGAAAGAAAAGACTGAAATGGATATCCAAAGAGTCTCCGAAATTTTCTCCTGAACAAAGAGTAGTTAAAGAAAATGGAAGAAAGAAAGACTCAAAATCAACTCATTAACTCAACATCTACAACAATTAGAAAAAGAGCAGCAAAACAAAACAAAACAAAAGTCTACAGTCACCAGAAGAAAAGAAATAATAAGAGATTTGAACAGAAATAAACAGAAAACAGAAAAGCAAGAGAAAGAATCAACAAGACTAGACTTGATTCTTTGAAAAGGTTAATAAAATTGGCAGACCACTGGAAAATTTAACAACAACAAAAAAAAAAAAACAAGGAGAAGATGCAGATAACATGAATAAGGAATGAAAAGGGCAATGACACAACAGAAGCAATCAAAATAATAGATAATATCAGGATAGTATGAAGAACTTTACTCCAACAAATGTGAAAACTTAGACAAAATGGACAGATTTCTAGAAACACACCACTTACCTAAAGTAACATAGCCTGAGGTAGGAAGTTTGAACAGGCCAGTAACAAAAGAAGAAATTAAACAGGTCATTAAAAAACTACCATCAGAAAATTCCTGGCCCTGCTGGCTTCACTGGAGAATTTTATCAAACATTCAGAGAAGAATTGATACCAATCCTACTCAGACTATTCCAGAACATAGAAAATTCATTTTATGAAGGGAGCATAATCCTGATACCAAAACCAGGCAAAGACATTGCTAGAAAGGAAAGCTACAGACTGCTATCCCTCATGAGTATAGATGGAAAAATCTTCAATAAAGTCCTAGCCAGTAAACTCCAACAATATCCCAAAAAAATAATATCATGACCACCACAAACACCATTTCCAATAGCTACCAAGAAGATAAAATGCTTAGGAATCAATCGTACCAGGGACACAAAAGATCTATCCAAAGAAAACTACAAAACACTACTACAAGAAACTATAAGAGATCTACATAAATAGAAGAATGTAATGTACTCATGGATAAGAACACTGAACTTTTTGAAAATGTTAATACCACCCAAAGCAATCTATACATTCGGTGCAATACTGATCCGGATTCTATCAACATTGTTTAAGGATATAGAAAAAACAATTACTAATTTTATATGGAAAGAAAAGAGACTTTAAATAAGCAAAGCACTGCTGAAGAAGAACAAAGTCGGAGGTCTCACAACCCCCATCTCAAAACCTGCTATACAGCCACATTAGTCAAAACAGCCCAGTACTGGTACAACAACAAACACATAGACCAGTGGAACAGAATTGAGAATCCAGCAATAGATACATCCATCTATGGACAGCTGATCTTTGAAAGAGGGCCAAAACCCTTTGAATGTGGGAAAAAAGACAGTCTATCAAATGGTGCTGGCAAAACTGGATACCCATTTGCAGAAAAATGAAACAAGATCCATACCTCACACTATACACACACACACACACACAAACTCAAGGTGTACCAAAGACTTAAATGTAAAACCTAATACTATAAAGTTCATCAAAGAAAAAATAATGGAAAACTTAGGGGTCCCAATATATTGCATAAGTAGACTATCAAACATAAATAAAATGTACAAACAGCAGAACATAAACTGGATGACTGGGACCTTCTAAAAATTAAAATCTTATATACATCAAAAGATTTCACCAAAAGAATAAAAAGAGGATTTACAGATTAGAAAAATATTTGGCAATGACATATCCGACAAGAGACTGATCTCTAAAATTTATGGAAAACTCAAACACTTCAACATCAAAAAGAAAAACAATTCAATTAAAAAACAGGCAGAGGCCATGAACAGACACTTCACCAAAGAAGATATTCACGTGGCCAACAAACATGTGAAGAAAGGCTTGCTATCATTAACCATTAGAGAGATGCACATAAAAACATGAGATATTATCTCACCCCAGCAATAATAGCAAAGTTCAACATGATGGAACACAACAAATGCTGGCTAGGGTGTGGAGAGATTGGAACTCTCATACACCATTGGTAGTACTGTAAAATGGTATAACCACTGTGTAAAACTGTGTGGCACTTCCTTAAAAAAGTTGGAAATAGAAATACCATTTGATCCAGCAATCCAACTGCTAGGTATATATCCAAAATAAGTGAGAGCTGGGCCATGATATATGCACTTCCATGTTCATTATCACCACTCGTCTGTCACTTTTTCATACTTTGGTGGCTTGTGTGTTGCTGTGAGGCTGGAGGCTATGCCACCGACATTTCAAATACCAGCAAGATTACTCATGGTGGACAGGTTTCAGTGGCATTTCCAGATTAAGACAGACTAGGAAGAAGGATGGGGCCATGCACTTCTGAAAAAATTGCCACTGAAAACCTTATGAGTAACTGTGAAATACTGTCTGTTGTATTACTGGAACAGGGCAAATCTGCTGTAGAACACTTCTTTAAAGTGTTAAGGAGCAAAGGTGTCACTTTGAAAATTACAGTGTGCCTGATCCAAGCCATGGTATTTTCAATCTCCTCATATGCACGTGCTCTGGTGGCATAGTGCCTAAGGCATATTTGACTGCTAACTCTAGTTCAAACCCACCAGCCACTCCTCAGAAGGTAGATTGGACAATCAATTTCTGTAGAGATACCTCCTTGGAAACCCAAGGAAGGGTTGCTGTGAGTCGAATTGACTTGATGGCAGTGAGTTTGGTTTGGTTTTGGTCATATGCAGGTGAAAGCTGGACAATGAATAAGAAAGACTGAAGAAGAGTTGATGCCTTTAAATTGTGGTATTGGCAAAGAATACTGAAAATATCATGGACTGCCAGAAGAACAAACAAATCTCTCCTAGAAGAAGTGCAGCTGGAGTGTTCCTTAGAAGTGAGAATGGCCAGACTTCATCTCACCTACTTGGGTCATCTTGTCAGAAGAGACCAGTTCCTGGAGAAGGACTTCATGTTTCATAGAGTAGAGGGTCAGTGAAAAGGGGAAGACCCTTAATGAGATGGAGTGACATGGGACTTCATTGATGGGCTGAAGCATAGCAAGGATTTTGAGGATGGGGTAGGACTAGGCAGTGTTTCATTCTGTTGTATATAGGGTTGCCATGAATTGGAGGTGACTTGATGGCACCTAACAATAATAACACATTCATTTCAGCACTATTCACAGTAGCAAAGAGATGGAAATAATCTAAGTGCCTGCTATGATGCATACACAAAATGCAATATTATGCACCACTAAAGAATGATGAAAAATCTGTGAAACACCTCATGATGTGCATGAATTTGGAGAACATATGCTGAGTGAAAATAAGTCAATCACAGAAGGATAAATTATGAATCTACTCTTGTAAAATGTCAAGGAAAGATTTAAATGTGGAAGGAATTGTTCCTTGTTGGTTACCAGGGATAGGAGTTGAAGGAAGGAAAATTACTAGACAGGTAAGAAGTATGTATTGATTTGGATGAAGGGAGAGGCAACATACCAACAGTGAGTGACCAGCACAATAACACTAAGGAAAAGGAACACATGGAGAGGTGCACAAGAGGTACAGATAATAAAGGTAAATACTTCTACATACACAATACTGCATTATAGTAATAACAAACATTAATTTACAGGTGGATACATAGATAAGCAAAATGATTAGGGGTGAGTAGGCAAAAGGAAAAGACAATATTTCTACATATGTATTTGTATCTGCTATACGAATATCCATATATATAATAGAGCTAACAGAGGGCGAAGTTTTGATAACTTCTTAGCTATGACCAAACACCTTGAGGGAATGAGTTGCTGGGTCCATGGGCTCAGGGGACATCAAGCTCAATTGGCATAGTATATTGCACAAAAACATTGTTCTACATCTTACTTTGGTGCATAGAGGCTGGGGTCTTAAAAGCTTGCAAGTAACCATCTAAGATGCAACAATTGGTCTCTCCTTGTCCAGAGCAAAGAAAAGTGAAGAGAATCAAAGACACATGAAAACAATTTGTGCAAAGGGCTAGTGGACCATGGGAAACTCAGGGTATATGACCCTTAAACCAGAAGAACTAGATGGTGCCTGGCTACCACTGCCAACCACTTGGAATGGGATCAAAATGGAGATCCTGGATAGAGTGGGAGAACAGTGTGGAACAAAACTGAAAGTTATATATATATAAAAAGGCCAGGCTTACTGGTCTGATAGAGACTGGTGAAACCCCCGAGATTATGGCCCCTTTTGGCCTGGAATTGTACTCACTCCTGTGGCTTAACTTCCAGCCAAACAATAGACAGGCTTATAAGGTGAACAGTTACACTAGGTAGGTAAACTCCAGAGAATAATCAATGATGGGAAATCAAAAACTCAAAAAAACTCACTGCTGTAAAGTCAGATCTGACTCATACTGACCCCTCCTTAGGTTTCCAAGGTAGTATCACTATGGAAGTAGATTGCCCAACCTTCCTTCCAAAGAGTGTCTGGTGGGTTTGAACCTCCAGCCTTCTGGTTAGCAGTCAGATGCCTTAGGCATTATGCTACCAGAGCTCCTTAACACTTCCAGAGCTCCTGATGGGAGACCAGAAGGGCAGAATTTTCACAGGGTAATAGCTCAGAAGGCCAGAATGCAGGGAAAGGAGGACACAGGGAAGAGGTAACTGCAAGGAGGAAGTGGGAAGAGAGCTGTTACATTGTTGGAATTGCAGTCAGTGTCACAAAACAAAATCTGTATGAACTGTTGAATGGAAAATGATTTGCCTTCACAAAACAAAATCTGTATGAACTATTGACTGGAAAATGATTTGCCTTTTAAACTTTCATCCAAACCACAGTTAAAAGTAATAATAATAATAATAAAGCAAATGGAAGAAATGATGAGGTAAAAGAGCTGAACAGAAGATTTCGAAGGGCAGCTCAAGAGACAGAGTAAAGTATTATAATGCAATGCACAAAGACCTAAGGTTATAAAACCAAAGTGAAGAGTATATAGCATTTCTAAAGCTAAAAGAAGAAAAAATTCATGCCTCAAGTTGCATTATTGAGGGATTCTAAAGGCAGAATGTTGAGCAATGCAAGGAGCATCCAAAGAAGAGGGAAGGCATACCAGCATCACTGTATCAAAAAGAATTGGTTAACATTCAACCATTGTAGGAAGTAGCATATGATCAAGAACCAATAATACTGAAGGAAGAAGTCCAAGCTGCACTGAAGGCATTGGGGAAAAGTAAGGTTCCAGAAATTGATGGAATACTAATTGAGGTATTTCAACAAACAAATGCAACACTGGAAGTGCTTACTCATCTATGCCAAGAAGTTTGGAAGAAAACTACCTGGCCAGTTGACTGGAAGTGATCCATATTTGTGCCCTTTCCAAAGAAGATAATCCAACAGAAAGTGGCAATTATCAAACAATATCATTAATATTGTACACAAGTAAAATTTTGCTGAAGATATTTCAAAAACAGTTGTAGCAGTACATTGACTCCCAGAAGTTTAAACCAGATTCAGAAGAAGACAGAACAAGGGATATCATTTAGCCAGATGGATCTTGGCTGAAAGCAAAGAATACTGGAAAGATGTTTACATGTATTTTATTGACTGTGCAAGACATTCATCTATGTGTGGATCATAATGAACTATGGATGACATTTGAAGAGTGGGAATTCCAGAGCATTTGATTGTGGTCATTCAGAACCTGTGCATAGGCCAAGGCAGTTGTTCAAACAAAACCAGGGGATATGACATGATTTAAAATCGGGAGAGCTGTGGGTCAGGTTTGTACCTTTTTACCATACTTATTCCATCAGTATCTTGAGCAAATAATTTGAGAAACTGGACTATTTGAAAAGAACATGGCATCAGGATTAGAGGAGATTTACTTACAACCTGCGATATGCAGATGATACAACCTTGCTTGCTCAAAATGAAGACAACTTAAAGCACTTCTTGATGAAGATCAAAGATGAGAGCCTTCATATGGATTACGCTACAGTATAAAATAAACAAAAATCCTAACAACTGGACCAATAAGTAACATCATGATAAATGGAGAAAAGATTGATGTTGTCAAGAATTTCATTTCCCTTGGATCCACAATCAATGCCATTGAAGCAGCAGTGAAGAAATCAAGTGATATATTGTTCAAATCTGCTGCAAAATTTTTCTTTAAAGTTTGAAAATCAAAGATGTCACCTTGAAGACTAAGCTGTCCCTGACCCAAACCATGGTATCTTCAGTTGCCTCATATGCATGCAAAAGCTGGACAATCAATAAGGAAGACTGAAAAAGAATTAATGCATTTGAATTATGTTTTTTGGTGAAGAATATTGAGTATATCACAGACTTACACATCACAGAAGAACGAACCAATTTGTCTTGGAACAAGTACAAGCAAAGCTCGTTAGATGCAAGGATGAAAAAACTTTGTCTCACATACTCTGAATATGTTATCATGAAGAACTAGTCTCTGGAGAAGGACATCATTCTTAGTATAGTAGAGGGTTAGCAAAAAGAGGAAGACCCTAGATTGACACTAGCTTAAAAAATGAGCTGAAACATTGCAGTGATTTTTGAGGATGATGCAGGATCAGGCAGTGTTTCTGCTGTACATAGGGTTGCTTTGAGTCAGAACCAACATAATGGAACCTAACAGCAACAACAAATAAATTGTATATCAGAGGAGTATTCCAGTTACTAGCCTTCCAGGCATCATATTTTATATTGGTGTTCAGATAATGTGAGGTTTGATAACTGTCAAGTGATACTATATTGTTACTGGAAATTAAAAGTTTAGATATTTTGGTTTGTTAAGGTAAAAATAAAAATACAAGAGTGTCCTTTCTTCTAAGTTCTCAAATAATATTGTGCCACATTTGTTTTTATTATATTTTCTTAAGAGAGTAAGGATTATTTGTTGTTATTAGTATGTGAAGAAACTGAGATACAGAATTTAAGTAACTTACTCCAAGTAAGTTACTTCAGTATACTTTCAAATACTTTATCTTGTTCATTCATGATATTTATTATTGATGTTTATAGCCCAACCTGGGTTTTAATTAGAACCCAATTAGATTATAACTCAAGGCCTCTGAGTCCCTGTCTGTTGCTTTCCTATGAGACTGTAGTGGGGAAAAAGACAAATCTACCACCAGCCACTCCTCGGAAGGAAGGTTGGGCAATCTACCTCTGTAGTGATACTGCCTCGGAAACCCAAGGAGGGGTCACTATGAGTTGGGTCCGATTCGACAGCACATAACAACAACAACAACAACAACAACAACCATCATGGTACTTCAAGATAGTGGAGTATAAAACATTCTATAAATAACTGAAAGTGTGCTGCTAAAGTGAATGCACAAAACATAACAGGGGCCCCAATTTAGATTTGGCATTAGAAAAGGCCAGCTTAAGAAATTGAAATCTTAGTTGAAAAATGAAGATTAAGTGGGAGTTCATAAGGGAAGGCATGATATGCTTAAGAAATTGAAAGGTGTCCAGTATGACTGGAGCAGAGCAATTTAGAAGGAGAACTGGGAGAGAGCAGGACACTGGACATGCAGGGGCCAGTTCAGTGTGGTCTGTATGTTCCCTGCTGGCAACTGCATTATTGACATCTACTCCCTTTTGCTGTACATACTTTTGGTTTATATATGTTTTTTTGCTTTTGCTGTATGTATTTACTTTTCCTAGCCCCAATTTTCAATTTTTACCTTTAGTCTTAAACTGCATCCTCATTTAATGCCACAACACCCATTTTACCCTTTGTCTAATACTACTTTCTTAGCAATAGCAATGCAACACACTGCCATCAAGTCGGATCCGACACATAGCGACCCCTCCTTAGGTATCCAGGGTGGTATCACTATGGAAGTAGGTTGCCCAACCATCCTTCCGAGGAGTGGCTGGTGGGAAGCTCTTTAAATTTCCCTGCATTTGATTTTGAGTGCCAGCCCTGGCTTCTGTATATTAACAGAGCTGAATGAAGGAAACATAAAATATCAAGAGGTAGAATATCCTAGTCAACATGCTAAAGTTTTCCTTGATCTATGGCATAAGTTTCTAAGCTTTTAATTATTTCTCATATTCCAGACATTCAAGCTTTTGTTGCATTAGTAAGCACTTAGTAAGGGGTCTGTGTTATGCAGTGAATTGCCTTAATATAGCCCTTCTGGCCATAGTTCTCCATTTTGTGATGTACTGTAAATCCTAGTCTTTATGCTTGTTTGGGAGCTCTGGTGGCTCAGTGCCTAAGGTATTTGACTGCTAACCAGAAGGCAGGCTGGCAGTTCAAACCAACCAGCCACTCCTTGGAAGGAAGATCAGGCAATCTACTTCTGTAGTGATACTGCCTTGGAAACCCAAGGAGGGGTCGCTATGAGTTGGATCTGAGGATGGGATGTATCTTGAATCCCACCCTGCTGGAGGGTGTGACTCAAGTCACCACCCTTTCATTGAGGGTATTAGTATGAATGTTCTAGGAAAGTTCACTCTCTTGCTCTGGTCCTGCATTTGGTTCATCATCATCTCACCCCTGGACTTAAGATAACAGCTGGTCATCTGACCCACTGATTTGGGTTCACCAGCCCCTGAAACCACACAAGTGAGGAGAGTCCTCTAGACCTACCCACAGACTTGGGACTTGCCAGCCTCCCAGTCTCTACTGGCAGCTTTTGAGTTCTGTGAGGCATTACAGTGAAACACAGTACTCTTAAGACAGGAAGGAGAATACTGAGGGAAGGAGGAAGAGGAGTTGATGTTAGAGATGATGGAGTAGTATAGCGGTTTAGAAAAGTTGGGCATTTTGGGACATCTTTAACCTCTGGTTCATAGGGACCAGGCTTGTGCTGATCTTTCTAAAATAAATTAGTCGAGCAGTCTAGAGGTGATAATGCATAACCCAGTGGCTTCACCCCTTTTTCCTAGCCTTTTAGTTTTTGGAAGGTGCAGTTTAAGAGGAGCCACCTTCCAGTGGATGATTCATGGATAGTGGCTTTAGAGACAAGATATTATAAATTTTATATTGATGGATACTTCTGTTCTTCAGTGATGAAGTCTTACAAGGGTGAAGCAAGGAGTGGCATGAATGGAAAGTTTCAAACGCTGATCAGTGTAATCACTTTTGAGTACTTAGTAATTAAATTGTAGAAAATAAAGATGATATTTTGACAACCCATTGCTTTAATTATCCCTACCAGTTGTTTAAAGAATGACAGCAACTGAATATGCTTCTGAGTATCTCTCCTGCTAGTTTATCTTTCTTACTAATTGAATTCTGTGAATATTTCAATTACTTGCTTGATATCTGTTCCTTGATTTTCTGCAAATATCTCAAACTTATTGAGGTACCAGCTCTACTATGCTCTATCTTAGTTCTTCTCTGCCTGCATTCTCCATTTCTAACTAATGCCATAACTATCTGCCTTGCGGCCCATTTACCATTTTGCTCCACTTTCCTTCCACTACAAGCATTTAATCAATCACTAAATCTTATTGTTTCTACCAGTACCTATCTCTTAGATCCATCCTTTCCTTTCTACCCTTGTGGTCATAATCCCTTTCCCTCAGGCTTGTTCAATGATCCTGAAAATTTTCCCATGTCTAGTCTTTCACTTTTCATCCTGTCTACACATTGTTGCCAGAATTATCTTTCCAAAACATAGATATGGGTAGGCCATAGCTTCACTCAATTTGCAATAATAAAATGAATATATTTTAATGTAATTTACAATATAATTTTATGTGGAATTTAATTATGTTCAACACCAATGACTATTTACAAATGTGTACCATTAGATAAGTCTCACAATTTACTTGTAACTAAGTGGTCAATATGTCCCCAAAGTAATCAGAAAATATATTAGTATATTTGCAAGGAATATTTCCTTTTTTATGCAGGCTTTTTTTTTTTCTTTTTCTGATATTCAATATGTTAGGAATGTGAACTTTTAACTCATCAAGCTATTGTAACATATTTGAAAATTATAGTAATTTGATTAAAATGTTGCCTATAAGGCAAAAGGTTTAGTTAATAGAATCCATATGCAATTAAAATGCAGAACTAAATGTAATCAGACTCCAGTGACTAGTGCTTTCATATTGATAGTTTTACAATGGCCTCTGGGGTTGAAAGTTTAAATGTTACAGAATGTAACACCACTGCAGAAAACAACTGAAGCTGGCAATTTAGCTGTTTTAAAGACATCAACACGGTTACTTGGTAAGATATGAAAATCACGTTGGAGATTGGCAGCATTTTAGGAATATCTTCTGTTGGCAGGTGGTAGAAGCACATGACTGGTGTGCGGATGGAAGAGCTGCATGTTAAAGAAATAGCCTGAGATGATGATTCCTGCCATAAGCCAAGCCATGGCCTTCTTTTTTCCTTTTTTTAATAACAGAGTTGTTTAATTTGGGTGAATTCATTTGAATCATATGAAAGTCATAGACACAACACTATACACCAAACCACAAAAAAGTTGAAAATTTTTTTTCACTGAACTTAAAAAAAAAAAAAAATTATTTTCTCTGGACAGTTTTAAGAGTCGACATCCTGTGTTAGAGTTCTCTAATCATCACCAGCACAGTTTACAATCAGAACACACAGAGAGCCAGTTCAGACCAGCTCATCTGTTGATCTTGGCAGAGACCCGTCATCTCACTGTGAGCAGCTGCCACTTGAGAGTTGGGGGACTCAGCAGAGAGCCGGAGCAGGGTGGGGTACAAGGCTGGTCAAGTCATGAACACATAGGCCTGCTTCATTTCAGCAGTTGTATGTTGCTTAAAAAAAAAAGGTCTTTTTTTATTTTACTGCCCCCCACCCTTAACCTGAAATTAAATGAGGACCTCTCATGAGCCACTGCACTGCAGGCATAAGAAATTGTAATGTCTGGCTTCCAGAAACTGTCCCGTCAAAATGTGCTTCTGATTAGGTGGCTTAATTACAGCTGTGAAAACAATGTTGATTTAGGCCTCGAGATTCCAGGGCATGTCAGCCGTTATTAGCTAACCTTGGACTGAATCCACCATTTTAAGACTTTGTACCACAAAAGTCACCCTGCTTGACAACTTTTTATTTAGGCAGAAAAGTTGCCAGAAGCAACACATTTTGTCCAAAATATTGTTTGATGCACAATTTCAACTGTAATGACCATCAGTGGTCATTAAGGAGATAGTACACTTTTAACTTTATCAAGAACAGGGAAGTTCTGTTTGTAAAATCAATGAGGTTTGAATAGTATTTTTAAAAGGTTGACTGACATAATAATTAATTTTAATTCCTTTAATTCAGTTTTATTTCAAATCCAGCATGTTGGTTTAACCACCCAGTTTTATTACACCTAAATTTTCCTGACAGTTTCATTTGCTGTTAGGAAATAAAATTTCAATTTTTTTCAACATGGGGAATAATGGTTAGTTTTAAGAATGTTATGTTTGAAACTTCCCTTGCCTCAAGCTGGTTCAGATACAACCTCAGTTTACTTTTGGAAGGAAAAGAACCTCATTAAATAATTTTTAATATTTTAATATAAGTGAGGTTTTTTTATTGTGAGAAAGCTTGTTATCCTCAAGTATATATACCAGCAGGGGAGGTAAAAGTCTTGGATAATTAGATGGTTTCAGTACTTTGTATTTTTCAACACAAGTGTTGCTGGTATCATAAATATTGTAACTACATATTTGAAGAATCCCAGTTCCATTTTATTTTAGACCTCTAAAATTCTCCTTGTATGTTATGAATAGTTTTTTATTTGTCAATACTTTTTAAAACTGGACATTAAATAGAAAGTAAGAGCAAGAAAGTAAGGTGGACAGCTCCACAATAAACGTAAAGGGTCACAGTGCTTATAGTCATTTTGGAAGAAACTTTTGCTTGAAAATGCATGATTTATGCCAAACCGAATACCCAAGAGAGAATTCAATGATTTCTTTAAAATGAAATCTCCCACACCCAGCACATTAAATGTAGCAATGTGGGTGGCCAAGGCCCATCTTTTTCTGCTGGTCAGACTCATTGAACAATTCTGACTCTGAACCATGTGTAAACAATGAAGTTTTTGTCCAAGTTGAATTAAGAGCTAAGATATAGGTAATTCATTGTCAGAAACGGATGGGTAAGTACATAAGTTGATAGTATAGTATATGGGCCTTAAAAGAGAAAGCTGGGCAACTGATTCAAAATATCATTTAGTAAATAATCCTGCAATCTAAATAATGCCAATAATATATTTTAAGTGTTAGAAATAAGAAAGACACTTTAGGTTTATTCTTTACTCCATCTATCATCTCATTTAATTTAATCATATCAGTCTTATGAGAAAAATAATGTTTTCTCATATTGTAGCTCAGGCAACTCAGTTCTAGGGAGGATAAGTAACTTGTTCAGGGTCATGCTGTTTGGCGTTTAGATTGGAACCCTTGTCTGTATGTCCAAACTTCATGCTCTAAACTAAAGATGAAAGCAATCAGACATTTTTCTTGGAAAATGATTCCAGAGTATGAAATAATAGGGAAACATTATAAATAACCAAGTTTACATTCAGTGTGGCTTTATGCTGTTAAAAGACAAGAACATTTAAACTAGATAAAAGTTTTACAGATTTCTGTGCAAAAAAAAAAAAAGAAAAACTATTTTAGTGAAAAACTAATGCGTATGAAGATTGACAAATTCATGAGGTCTGTGGTTAAGGCTTTTTACCTAGAACAAAGGGCTTTACTTTTTCCTTTTGAAGTTACTTTATGCACTGAGAATTGAAAGTGTACATCCTTCCATGTTACACTGGTTTGAAGTTTAGCTGTACTGCATTTGTTCTTAAGATTCTGTGTTAGCTGAGAAATTGGGAAGAAATAGCTGTCTTACTTGCCCAGAACTTTGGCTGAGGGCATACTTTGACAGAATCTGGATTCAGGTTATACTTTGGGCTATCCTTTTATTCTCAGTGTTTGCCTGACACCAATTGGAAAGATACTCTTCCAGAATGTAAGGGGCCAAATAAGGTTGTAGGGCTTTATTTTTTTAGTCTCTGTCATCTTATTTCTGAGGAGTTCTAACTGAAAATATGAATTTGATTTAAAAAAAAATGCCACATAGATTATATTTAATTTTTTTCATGATAAATTGATTGTTTTGATAAATCATTTTGTTAATCTTTCTTGATGGCTTATGATTTGATTTTTAAGAATATCTTATTAAATATCATATTGGGTATTATAGAGTCTTACGATTATAATTATATGTACATTAACGGGTTTGCCTATTCTTAATTATGTAATCATTTCTCAAGGGAAAAAAGGCCTTCCAATAAGGAGTTTTGAAGATATATTTCTATTCTTATTATTTTGATATATTGTAATATTTTGGTTATGGAGTAATCTTTTTTGTAATATCTTGGTTCATTTACTTATATTTCCTGATCCATGTTTATTTGAATATAAAATTTACCAATTCTTTAAAATATGCTAGATGTTCTTTTTTCTTTAGTAGGTATAGCAAAAACAAACAAACAGGAAGTTCAAAATAAGGTTATTAAAGTAATTCTCCTTTTATAACTACATTTTTATTCTTTTAATGCCAGTGCTAATAAAGGGTATCAGTATGCTAAAGCTTTTTAGCAATGATTCAAGAGAGTTTAAACTGGTCACCATTTCAATACTAAGAAAGGATGAAAATGTATATAGGTTTATTATTTATTGGAAACAACCATTTAGTAAATCTCATAAAGTCTTATTTATCCCTATCTCATATGGATACCTCAAGGGGAAGCAAGGGAAACCTGGAGAATGGATTTTTCACTACCCCACTGCTGCTTTTAGTTTTATCACATTTAGAAGTTATATTTCTGATTAAGATTCATTCAACAAAAGCATTCTGCTATTAGAAAGTTTGAAAGCCCCTGCCATATCAAGAAAAGGTGCCTAAGAACATAATTTGTTAATTAAACAGTTATTCAAGCATGTATTAAAGATATGGATTATGTACTCAAGACCTCCCCCCCCCCCAAAAAAAAAAGAAAAGAAAGAAAGAAAGGAAAAAAATCATGATGACATCAGGACTTTGTAAAACCATTCTTGCTTGCTTCATGGGTGCTTGAAAGCCTAAAACTAAGGTTTATTTGTGTTTCTTCCAACAAATAAATTATAATTTTCATTTATTCCATGCATAGGCTTTTAGGAGCACTATTGGATGGATATAAGGGAGCTCTGGTGGCATAGTGCCTAAGGCATTTGACTGCTAACCTGAAGGCTGGAGGTTCAACCCACCAGCCACTCCTCAGAAAGAAGGTTGGGCAATCTACTTCCATAGTGATGTTATTGTTGTTATTTGCCGTCGAGTCGGCCCGACTCATAGCGACCCCTCCTTGGGTTTCCGAGGCAGTATCACTACGGAAGTAGGATTGCCCAACCTTCCTTCCGAGGAGTGGCTGGTGGGTTTGAACCGTCAGCCTTCTGGTTAGCAGTCGAGTGCTTTAGCCACTATGCTACCAGAGCTCCTCAGAAACCCAAAGAGGGGTTGCTGTGAGTTGGATCCAACTTAATGGCAGTGACAGTTTTGAAAGACTGGATATAAGATCTTGACTGCAAGTTCTGATTTTTGTTATTGAATATATAACTTTATATTATTTGTTTTGGGGACATTAGTGACACACACACATGCATGCATACACACACATACACATATAACCGAAGAAACCAAACTCACTGCCGTCGAGTCAGATCTAACTCATAGCAACCCCTCATTGGTTTTCCAAGGCAGTATCACTATAGAAGTAGATCATCTAGCCTTCCTTCTGAGGAGTGCCTGGTAGATTTGAACCGCCAGCAGTAAAATGCCTTAGGCACTATGCCACCAGAGCTCCCATACACACACACACACACACACACACATTTTTTTTTTCATGCCATTCACAGTTATCATTTTTTTTTTTTTTTTTTTTGAAGTGTGATTTGGGTGAAAGCTTACAGAGCAAAATCATTTTCCATATAGCAGTTCATACACATTTTGTTTAATGACATTGATTGCAATCCTTATATTGTAGCACCTCTCTTTCCACATCCTCCCTGTGGTTACCTTTTCTCTGTGTCCTTCTTTCCTATGCATTCCTGCCCGCTGAGCTATTTCCCTGTACAAATACTGCCCTTATGATCTGAAATGATTGATTGTTCTGAGGAGTGTACCTAAGTGGTGTAAATGCTCACTGTATAGGCCTGTCTGTTGTTTGGCTGGAAGCCATGGGAATGAGTTCAGTTCCAGGCCTGAAGGGTGTCTAGGGGCTATTGTCTTGGGGGTTTTACCAGTCTCTATCAGACCAATAAGCCTGCTGTTTTTTATGATTTTGAGTTCACATTTTCCCTCCCGCTCTATCCAGGATCTCCTGCATTGATCCCTTTCTGAGTGGTTGACAGTGGTAGCCTGGCACCCTCTAATTCTTCTGGTCTCATGGTCATATAGGCTGAAGTTTGCATGGTGACTAGTCCCTTGGACTAATTGTTTCCATGCATCTTTGATTTTCTTCATTCTTCTTTGCTCTGGATGGTAATGCCTTTTCCATCACCCAAATCAATACATATTTTTGACAAAAGCTTGGAGTTAACCTATAAAGAAATAAAATCCTATGTTAACCCATTACATTTTACTATCTAGATCTTATACTTGAATTTTATAAACTTAATAAAAACTTTTCAGGGTAGTACACAGAAACATAGCTTTCCTATTCACAGTCTTTGATCTATCTGCCTGTAGACTTTGAAGTCTTACCAGATTGATTGCTAAGTCATTTATAGTCATTTCTCTTTGCGGTGACTGAAGGGAATTTACAATGGGAAGGAAGTACAATGGTACCTGTACTGACTTCTCAATTTCCTATCAATAGGAATATGCACAATAATTTTCTTATCTGTAAAATGTTGGGATCCTTTGCATAAAAACAACCTTGCAGGTGTGATTTGGGAACTAACAAGGATGTAAAAAGACGCCAGACTATCAAACATTTCACTGATTTTCCCTCTCCGCTTCTCTCAAAAAATTCGTACATACTTACTGTTACTATAGTGTTATTTTCTCACTATTTCTACCTATTATTTGTGAGGCACAGAGGAGTTGAAGGGATATGCTCCTAATGTGATGCAGTGAAAAGCACACTGGGCTAGAGAGTCAAGAGTTGAGAAGTTGCCCTGGTACTGTCACATGCGCTGAATGACCCTTGGCAAGTAACCTCTCTAGGATTTCCACCACTTTAAAATGAGGGCATGAGATTAGATGATCTCTGAGGAAGGTGCTTTTAGTACTAAACACATATTTTATCATTTATTATTTTATTATTATCATTTATTATTTTATTATTCCTGTCAAAACTTCCACCCCCTTGGTAATCATCCCCTCAGGTACTTGAGTTTCAATGGTATCTGACTCAGCTGGCAGGTTGTTCTAGAGGGTTCAGGCCATCAAAAGTGGCAATGATGTCTGTTTCTGTTTCTATTTTTTAAATAAATAAATATAATAATATTTAAATAATTTTACCTTTAAAATTGAGTATTTTATAGCTCCCAAATGCATAGAAAATTAGTATGTCTATAGACCTCATGTGTTATCTCACAATTCAATATTTGGTTAATTTATTATTTAGTGCAGCACCTTTGGACACCATAGTGATTTTAATAATTTTGTACTTTAACTTGTTTTTATTCTTATTCATGTTTAATTTGCACCCATAATATACCATTAGGTAAAAATAGGAAGTATAAAGACCATTGATGATAAAATATAATGATAATAAGGAACCCTAAAAATATTTCATGAAATTTACCTCAGGTGATCTTCAACAGATCCATAAATTTCATTCATCTCATCAAAATTCTTGTACAATACTTTGATATCTTTAGTGTTTTAAAACCAGTGTTAAAAGAGAAAATTGTAGCAATTGAATTCAAATTTTCTGTTTATTTGTTGAAAATAAGCACCTACAATGGAATAGTCCCAGCCTCATTCTATGAAGCAAGCATAACCCTGATAGTAAAATCAGCCAAAGACAGTACTGAAAAGAAAAATTACAGACCAATATCCCTCATAAACATTGACATAAAAATTCTTAACAAAATACTAGCCAATAGAATCCAACAGTATGTCAAAAAACAATACATCAAGACCAAACAATACATCAAGACCAAAGGGGATTCATATCCGGTATGGAACATTACAAAAACAATCAACATAATCCACCATATAAATAAAACAAAGGAAATGAACTGCATGATCTATAAGTTGCTACAGAAAAGGCGTTTGACAACACCAATGCTTGATAAAAATGCTCAGCAAAATAGGAATAGAAGGGAAATTCCTTGGCATAATTAAGGGCAGATACACAAAGCCAATTTTCAACATTATTCTCAAGAGGTTCAAAACATTCCTCTTGTAAATGGAAGCCAGACAAGGATGCCCTTTATCAGCACTCGTATTTAATATTGTATTGGAAATCCTAGCCAGAACAATAAGGCAAGAAAGGCAGATAAAAGGCATGTGAAAGGGCAAAGAAGAAGTAAAACTATTTCTATTTGCAGATTATATGATCCTATACACAGAAAATCCTAGAGCCTCAATAAGAAAACTACTGGAACTAAGAAAAGAATTCCATAAAGTGGCAGAATACAAGATCAACATAAAAAAATTAGTTGGATTCCTCTACACTAACAAAGAGAACTCTGAAAAGGAAGTCAGGACGAAAATGCCATTTACAATAGCACCCAAAAGATGAAGTACTTAGGAATAAATCTAACCAAACTCACTGCTGTCGAGTCGGACCCAACTCATAGCGACCCCTCCTTGGGTTTCCGAGGCAATATCACTACAGAAGTAGATATTGCTAAGGAAGTAGATTGCCCAACCTTTCTTCCGAGGAGTGGCTGGTGGGTTTGAACTGCCAGCCTTCTGATTAGCAGTCAAATGCCTTAGGCACTATGCCACCAGAGCTCCCAGAAACACAAAAGACCTATTCAGAGAAAACTACAAAATACTGTGAGAAACCAAAAGATACCTACATAAATGTAAGAATATACCATTCTCATGAATAGGAAAACTTAACATTGTGAAAATGTCTATACTATCCAAAGCAATCTACAGATGTAATGCAGTCCCAAGCCAGATTTTCTCTTCATTCTTTAAAGAGAGAAAAAACTAATCACTACCTTTATGTGGAAAGTAAAGAGACCCCAGATAAGTAAAGAACTACTAAAGAAGAAAAATAAAGTAGGAGACCTCACACTCCCTGATCTCAAAACCTGCTATATAGCCACAGTAGTCAAAACAGCCTGACATTGGTCCAATGACAGACACATAGACCAATGGAACAGAATTGAGAACCCAGAAGTAAATCCAGGTATCTATGGGCATCTGTTCTTTGACAAAGTGCCAAAGCCCATTAAATGGGGAAGAGAGGGTCTGTTAAAGAAATGGTGTTGTCAAAACTGGATATCCATTTGCAGAACAATGAAACAGGATCTGTATTTCACACCATACACCAAAACTGACTCAAGATGGATTAAACACCTAAATGCAAAACCTGAACCTACAAAGATCATCAGAGAAAAATAGGAGCAAACTTAGGGACTGTAATACGTGGCATAAATAGACTACCAACCATGACTAAAAATGCACAAACAGCAGAAGACAAACTAGATGACTGGGACCTCCTAAAAATTAAACATTTATGTGCATCAAAAGACTTTGCCAAAGAGTAAAAGGAAAACCTACAGACTGGCAGAAAAAAGTTTGGCAATCACATATCAGAAAAGCAATGAATCTCTAGAATTTATAGAAAACTAAAACACCTCAACAAAAACAAAAAGACAATCCAATTAAAAAATGGGTAGAGGACCTGAACAGATACTTTACCAAAGAAGATTTTCAGGCAGCTAACAAACACAAGAAGAAATGCTCACAATTATTAGCCATTAAACAAACAAACAAAAAAAACCAACTGCTGTCAGGTCAATTCTGACTCATAGTGACCCATGCGACAGAGTAAAGCCTGCCCTGTAGGGTTGTTGTTGTTGTTGTTGTTGTTATGTGCCGTCGAGTCGGCCCCGACTCATAGTGACCCCTCCTTGGGTTTCCGAGGCAGTATCACTACGGAAGTAGGATTGCCCAACCTTCCTTCCGAGGAGTGGCTGGTGGGTTTGAAAGGCTGTAAATCTTTATAAAAGCAGACTGCTTCATCTTTCTCCCATGAAATGTTTGGTAGCTTTTGAACCACAGATTTTTTTGTTATCTGCTGAATGCCTTAATCACTGCACTGTCAGAGCTCCCATTCGTCATTAGAGAGCTGCAAATCAAAACAACAGTGAGATATTATCTCACCCCAGCAATAATAGCAAAGTTCAAGAAACAGACAACAACAAATGTCAACCAGTGTTTAGAGACTGAAACCCTCATACATTGCTGGTAGGACTGTAAAATAGTACAGTCACTGTGGAAAGCTATATGACACTTTCAGAATTTAGAAATAGAAATAACTTATGACCTAGCATACCATTACTAGGGATATATCCTGGAGAAATAAGAGTTGCAACACAAATAGATATATGCACACCCATGTTCATCACAGCATTATTCACAGTAGCAAAAAGATGGAAACAAGTGCTATCAACAGATGAATGGATAAACAAACTATGGTACATTTACACAGTGGAATACTATGCAACATTTAAGAATAGTGAAGAACTTGTGAAACACCTCATAATGTGAATGAACTTGGAGGACCATCTGCTGAATGAAGTAAGTCAATCACAGAAGGACAAGTACTGAATGAATCCACTATTATAAAAAGTCAAGGAAAGGTTTACAGATGGAAGGAAGCTTTATTTGTTTGCTACCAGGGATAGGAGGGGAGGGGAGGGGAGGGAAACTTGCTAGCTAGGGAAGAGACATGTGTTCATTTGGGTGAAGGGAAAGGCAATATAAAATAAAGAATAGGTCAGCACAAAATTATCAAGGCAGTGAAAGAAACAGGGCAGGGCACAAGAGTTAAAGGCAACAAAGGTGAAGACTATTATTACATACGCAATCCTACAATAACAGGAATAGCAATAATCTAAGCATAGTGGCTAAGACACTTGACTGCTAACCAGAAGGCTGGCGGTTCAAACCC
>NW_006922022.1:1717346-1723112 GCF_000298275.1 Orycteropus afer afer | reverse complement strand
ACTGAATGTAACACTTTGCCTTTCGTTACCTAGTACCAGTTCAAACCCACTAGCCACTCCTTGGAAGGAAGATTGGGCAATCTACTTCCATAGTGATACTGCCTCAGAAACCCAAGGAGGGGTCGCTGTGAATCAGGTTCTACTCGTCAGCAGTGAGTATCTATGTATTTATAAAATACATAAATGCGTAGTCTTGGAAGTGAGAATGGCCAGACTTCGTCTCACCTACTTTGGTCATGTTGTCAGAAGGGACCATTCTCTGGAGAAGGATGTTATGCTTGGTAAAGTAGAGGATCAATGAAAGAGGGGAAGGCCCTCAACAAGATGGATTGACATGGTGGCTGCAGTGATGGGCTCAGGTATAGTAGAGATCATGAGGCTGGTACAAGAGTGGCAATGCTTCATTCTGTTGTACATAAGGTCACTATGAGTCAGAGGCAACTCGATGGCACATAGCGACAATAACAGTATATTTATATATGCTGCAAATGTATCCATGAATGTAGAGGAGCACACAGGGGGCAAAGTTATAAAAACTTTTTAGTCTTAACTAAACATCTTGAGGGAATGAGTCACTAGGCATAGGGGCTCATGACCATGATCTTGGAGGTCACTAAGGTCAATTGGCATAACATAGTCTACAAAGACAACATTATACATCCTATTTTGGTGACTGGGATCTTAAAAGCTTGTGAGCATCCAGCTAAAGTGCAACCATTGGTCTCTCCCATCCAGCACAAAGAAGAGGGAAGAAAATTGAAGATGTGAGAAAACAGTTTAGTCCAAAGAACTAATGGCTCACATGAATTCCAGCCTCCACAATTCTGAGACCAGAAAAACTAGGGGGTACCCAGCTACCACTGCTGACTTCTCTGAAAGGGACCACAATAGAAAGTCCTGGATAGAATGGAGAAAAAATATGGAACACAACTCAAAATCATAAAAAAGACCAGGCTTAGTAGTCTGATGAAGATTGGTGGAACCCCCAAGGTTATGGGAATTAGACACTCTTCAAACTGGGAACTGAACACAACCCCCATTGCTAAACTTTCAGCCAAAAGATAGAGAGGCCTATAAGGTGAACTATAATACCAGGAGGGTATGTACTCATTAAAGCAATCAGCCATACTAGATCAAGAGGGCAGCATTTGCCCAGAGATAGATCTTGGAAGATGGGAGGAAATGGGAAGGAAGGACGAAGGGAAGTGGTGGGAAGAGTGCTTTTGCATCGATTGGATTACAGTGGATGTCACACAACAGAATGTTTGTGCGTTGTTTTAACTCAGAGAAACAAAAATACAGAAATATGTTAAATAAGTTAATACATATTTAAAAATATTTTGTTGTATTTTAGGTACAAGTTTACACAGCAAATTAGGTTCCCATTTAATAATTTTTATGCAAAGTTTTCTGTGACATTGGTTACAATTTTCACAGTGTGTCAGATTTCTTGTTATTTCCATTCTGTTTGTTCTGTTTCCATTGAACTAACTTCCCTTCCCCTCCTTGGCTTCTCATCTTTGCCTTTGGGTAAATGTTGACTGTTTGGTCTCATATAGTTGATTATTTAAGGGAACACATTGCTCAGGGATGATACTATCTATTTTGTAAAGCTGATCTGTTATTTAAGCCAATTTATTTTTAAGCACAAAATGCAAAGATATAATACAAGGTTACCATTTACAGTATTTGTAGAGTTACCCAATCTATTCTTTTTACATATAAATTATTTTGTTTTTTATTTAAATTCTTTTTTTTTTTCATTGCAAGATATAGATTTAAAGAATTGTGGATAATATATATGGAATAAAACATTTGCCATTTCAACAATTTTCACATTTACAGTTTAATAACATCGCTTATGTTCATCATATTATTCAGCCGTCACCTGTATCCATTCCCAAACTTTTATTACTTAAAAAAGTACACATACACACCTAGTTACTTTTTAACATGTGCACCCTTATTGAATTCTTTCTATTAAATGCATCAGGCTCTTTCTCACATCTTAGTCATTACACATGCTGATATCTTTGCTTGAAATGTTATTTTCCATCTTTTGCCTGTTGTTGTTGTTGTTGTTATGTGCCGTTGAGTCGGCCCCACTCATAGCGACCCCTCCTTGGGTTTCCGAGGCAGTATCACTACGGAAGTAGGATTGCCCAACCTTCCTTCCAAGGAGTGGCTGGTGGGTTTGAAGCACCAGCTGTCTGGTTAGCAGGCAAGTGTCTTAGCCACTATGCTACCAGAGCTCCAGCTAACTTTTTTTACAAGTTATAAATCCTAAGTCTCTTCCAAAATACCATAATATATCATAATAATATTAATCATACCAGATTGTAATTGATGGCTAATTAACTAATCCCATTATACTCTCTGCTGGCATAGTGCCTAAGGCATTTGACTGCTAACCAGAAGGCTGGTGGTTCAAACCTGGCCACTCCTCAGAAGGAAGGTTGGGTGATCTAACTTCTGTAGTGATACCACCTCGGAAACCCAGGGAGGGGTTGCTATGAGTTGGATCTTACTCTATGGCAGTGAGTTTTATTTTATTATACACTAAGTGTCATCTGAATAGGAGATTGTTGTCTTCCTAGATGCTAACACAGTATCTGATACATGGAAATGTTTGTTAAAAATCCCATTGCGAATTCTAAGTTATATGATCCAACTAACAATTCATCAGCCTATTTGGAAGTTCACGTATTACAAAGCCAAGCTTGTGGCTGGAATTGATCCTCTGTCTTGGTGGGTTCAGAATTTCTTTATTGTTAAGACAATGTCATGTTCCTATGGTCTCCCCCGGCCTCATTCTTAGAGGAAAGAAATGTATGATGTGTGGTTGTATTTGAATTGTTCACCTGAAATAAGGGACTATGTCCTTGTTTATGTCTTTTATTTACTGCCTAGCGTACCATTGGAGCACAAAAAAAAAAAAACAAACAAATACGATGATAGTGAGGAATGCATTAGAAGACCATATGTAAGCCCTTAAAACTAATTCTAAGAATAGAAGTATTCTTTTAAGTCCTAAGTTCAGGTGAAAAGAGTGCTTTAGGATGCAAAACCAACATTTTTGGGTTGGTTAAAATAATTTCTATAATAAGTAATCCTTATGCTTACTGTGACAAGAGTCTCTGGAACATTAATAGCATTGTTGACAGCAAGTTAAAAAAAAAAAAAGCAGCTCTAGAGCTACATGGCAGGAATGTCAGCCCACCTGAGAACAGCCCTGAACCCTGAACTTCAGCTGCTAAACCCAAACAAAACTGTATAGGGAAATGGATTCCAAGTTAAACAGCTGGCTGTCGTGTCGGCTCTATTTGCTGTTTCCCTTTGAAGGTTTCCTGTTTCATATCAAGTTACTGGTAACATCATAATGATTCTGTACTACATGTGTGTTCCTCAGCATTGTTAACAGCTTTGTCACTGTTGTCATTGATGCATTTAATTCAGTGACCCTAGAACTGGCATAATGGCAGTAGGACAATTCTATCCATTAAAGAAAAAGAAGAACAGAAATTTTTGAAAGAAAGTGTAGAAAGATGGTTTAGTTCAGTGCCAGAAACAAACAGTATTTCTGAGATGTGTAAGAGGTGTGTCATACAGAGATGATAAGAAATTGTGCTTGCTTTTATTTCTGCAGTGGTGAGAGCACTGTATGTCATTGACAGGAAATCACAAAATACTTTTGCAACGAGTTAATATTTATTGAATGAATGAATCTCAGCTAAATAAAATCATATTCATTTTGGGATCATAGAATGGAGCTCTATTACTAAAATTAGTTCTGATGATATTTAGTATGCATTTGGGGATATAAATTGATTTTTGAGTTATCAAACTATCTAGATTGTTTCTACTACAACTATTTCAGAGTTTTTAGCCTGGTCCATGGCCTGTTTATGGTTTTCAAGAGGGCTTGGAAACATTAGTAAAACCTGTTTTTTAGTGATTCCTATCAGTTTAGGCCAAGAGATAAAAAGGATCAGAAGTCTTTATTCAACTTACCCTCATCAGTGGTTGTGCTAGGTCATTGCTACCCATTCACACCAGATCTGTATATTCAGAAACACACCAAGATCAACACTTGCAGGTCTTGTTGTTGTTAGGTGCCATGGAGTTGTCTCCAACTCATAGCGACCTCATGTACAGCAGAATGAAACACTGCCCGGTCCTGTGCCAGACCCACAATCCTTGCTATACCTGAGCCCATCATTGAAGCCACTGTGTCAGTCCATCTCATTGAGGGGTTTCCCCTTTTTCATTGTCCCACCCCTTTCCCAAGATATCCTTTTCCAAGGAATGGTCCCTTCTTACAACATGACCAAAGTAAGTGAGATGAAGTTTGGCCATTCTCGCTTCCAAGGAGCATTCCGGCTGCACTTCTTCAGGACAGATTTGTTAGCTCTTTTAGCAGTCCATGGTACTTTCAGCAGTCTTCACCAACACCACAACTCAAAAGCATCAACTCTTCTTCGGTCTTCCTTTTTCATTTTCCAGCTCTCACTTGCATATGAGGTGGTTGAAAATACTATGGCTCGTGTCAAGTGCACCTTAGTCTTCAAGGAAACATCTTTGCTCTTTAGCACTTGAAAGAGGTACTTTGCAGCGGATTTGCCCAGTGCTATACAACGTCTGATATCTTGACTGCTGCTTCCGTTGGTGTTGATTGTAGAACCAAGTAGCATGAAGTCTTTGACAACTTCAAGCTTTTCTTCATTTATCATGATGTTGCTTATTGGTTCCGTTGTAAGGATTTTTGTTTTCTTTATATTGAGGTGTAATCCATACTGCAGACTGTAGTCTTCAATCTCCATCAGTAGGTGTTTCAAGTCATCCTCACTTTTAGTGAGCAAAATTGTGTCATCTGCATAACATGGGTTGTTAAGGAGGCTTCCTCCAATCTTGATGCCACGTTCTTCTTCATATAGTCCAGTCTCGGATTATTTGTTCAGCATACAGATTGAATAAGTAGGGTGAAAGGATACAACCCTGACACACTCCCTTCTTGATTTTAAACCTACAGTGTCCCCTTGTTCTGTTCGAATGACAGCCTCCTGGTCTGTGTACAAATTCCTCATGAGCACAATTAAGTGATCTGAAATTCCCATTCTTCTCAATGTTATTCATTATTTGTTATGATCCACAAAATCTAATGCTTTTTCATAGTCAATAAAACACAGGTAAACATCTTTTTGGTATTCTTTGCTTTGAGCCAAGATCCATCTGACATCAGCAATGATATCCCTCATTCCACATCCTCTTCTGAATCCAGCTTGCATTTCTGGAAGTTCTTTGTCAATATACTGCTGTAACTGCTTTTGAATTATCTTCAGCAAGATTTTACTTGTGTGCAATATTAATGAGACTGTTTGATAGTTTCCACATTCTGTGGGATCACCTTTCTTTGGAATGGGTACAAATATGGATCTTTTCTAGTCAGTTGGCCAGGTAGTTGTCTTCCAAATCTCCTGGCATAGCTGAGTGAGTCCCTCTAGTGTGGCATCTGTTTGTTGAAACATCTCAATGAGTATACTGTCAATTCCGGCACCTTGTTTTTTGCCACTTCCCTCAGTGCAGCTTTGACTTCTTCCTTCAGTATAATTGGTTCTTGATCATATGCCACTTCCTGAAATGGATGAATATCAACCAATTCTTTTTGACAGTGACTCTATGTATTCCTTCCATTTCTTTTGATGTTTCCTGAATATATTCATTTAATATATTGCCCATAGAATCTTTCAGTATTGCAACTCGAGGCTT
>NW_006922022.1:1714102-1716381 GCF_000298275.1 Orycteropus afer afer | reverse complement strand
TTTGGTCAATTTCTGACTGCAGAAGTTGGTAAAAATCTTCAATTTCCTCATCTTTGGCTTTGGTGGTTGGTGTATAAATTTGAATAATAGTAATATTAACTGGCTTTCCTTGTAGGCATGTGGATATTATTCTATCACTGACAGCATTGTACCTCAGTATAGATCTTAAACATTCTTTGTGATGATGAATGCCATGCTATTCCTCTTCAATTTGTCACTTCCGGCATAGTAGATCATATGGTTATCTGATTCAAAACGGCCAAAACCGGTCCATTTCAGCTCACTAATGCCTAGGATATCAATTTTTATGTGTTCCATTTCATTTTTGACAACTTCCAATTTTCCTAGATTCATACTCTGTACATTCCATGTTCTGATTATCAATGGACGTTTGCAGTTGTTTCTTCTCATATTGAGTTGTGCCACATCAGCAAATGGAGGCCCTGAAAGCTCTACTTTATCCGTATCATTAAGGTGGGCTCTACTCTGATGAGGCAGCTCTTTCCCAGTCATATTTTGAGTGCCTTCTGACCTGAGGCACTCATCTTCTGGCACTGTATCAGACAGTGTTTCAGGGCTATTAACAAAATTTTCCAGTAATATGTCAGACAGTGTTTCACTACTATTCGTAAACTTTTCCTTGGCCAATTTTTTGAGAAGTGGATGGCCTCCTCCTTCTTCTGAGTCTGCCTCAGTTTGGATGCTCCACCAAAATTGGTCCACCATGGGCATCCCTGCTGGCACAGCTTCCAGCCTCACAGCAATGTGCAAGCCACCACAGTACGAGAAATGGATAGACAAGTTTGTCTCAGCTGTTCCAACCGCTCCGCTCACTTCCTGTTTCCCCCTACCTGTTCCTGCCAGCCCTGTCTGCTGCTGCTCCCTGCCACCTGGGGGCTGTCCCCTGCCCTCCTTACCTGTCCCAGCCACCAGCTCTGTCTGCCACTGCTCCTTGCCACCTGGGGGCTGTCTCCCAACCCTGCTTACCTGAAGGTTTAAGTACATTTAAATTTTGCTAAGCTTGGAATCTGAAATCAGTTATTGTATTTTATTCATCCTTATAGCCACACTGTGGGGAAAGCCAGGGCTGAAGGTGGCCGGATCCAGGTAAGGGGAGGGAGAGAGCCCCCACCCAAGGCAGGAAGATGCAAAAGCCAGAGCCAACGATGGCCAACTTATTACTTTGTGTTCAACAGAGATTTGTTGAATCGTTCAGTGAATTCTGTTCCCTTTTGAAAAGTACTGTCATCTTTTAGAGCTCTATATCATCCCATCTTTTATGTAAAAAAGATGGTTGTATGCACACATGGATTGAATATAAAAAGGCATAATAATGAGTTAATAATTTGATGATGTTGTTTTTGTTGTTGTTAAGTGCTATTGCAGTCAGCTCCGATTCATAGCAACCCTATGTACAATAGAATGAAACACTGCCTGGTCCTGCTCCAGCCTCACAATAGTTGCTATGCCTGAGTCCATCGCTGTAGCCACTGTGTCATTCTGTCTTGTTGAGGGCCTTCCCCTTTTTTGCTGACCTTCACTTTATCAAGCATGATATCTTTCTCCAGGAAATGGTCCCTTCTGATGAAATGATCAAAGCAGGTCAGAGGAAGTCTAGCTGTTCTCCCTTCCAAGAAGCATTCTGGCTACATTTCTTCCAGGGCAGATTTGTTAGTTCTTCTGGCAGTCCATGGTACTTTCAGTATTCTTTGTCAACGTTGCAACTCAAAAGCATCAACTCTTCTTTGATCATCCTTGTTCACTGTCCAGCTTTCACATGCATATAAGGTGATTAAAAACACCATGGCTTGAGTTAGGTACACCTTAGTCTTCAAAGAGACATCTTTGCTCTTCATCACTTTAAAGAGGTCTTTTGCAGCAGATTTCCCCAGTGCAATACATTTTCTGATTTTGTGACTGCTGTTTCCATTGGTGTTAATTGTGGAACCAAGTAATATGAAAGCTTTGACAACTTCGATCTTTTTTCCATTTATTATGATGCTGCTTATTGGTCCATTTGTGAGGATTTTCATTTTCTTTACATTGAGTTGTAATCCATACTGCAGACTGTAGCCTTTAATCTTCATCAGTAAGTGCTTCACGTCATCTTCACTTTTAGCAAGCGAGGTTGTGTCCTCTGCATATCACAGGTTGTTAATGAGTCTTCTTCCGGTCCTGATGCCGCATTCTTCATATAGTTCAGCTTCTCTGATTATTTGCTCAGCATACAGATGGAATAAGTATGGTGATAGGACACAACCCTGACACACTCTCTCTCT
>NW_006922022.1:1682406-1712932 GCF_000298275.1 Orycteropus afer afer | reverse complement strand
GTGAGCATTTCTTCATATGTTTGTTGGCCGCTTGAATATCCTCCTTGGTGAAGTGTCTGTTCATGTCTTCTGCCCATTTTTTAATTGGATTGTTCTGACACACTCTCTTTCTGATTTTAATCCATGCCATATCCCTTTGTTCAGTTTGAATGACACCCTCCTGGTCCATGTACAGGTTTTTCATGAGCACAATTAAATGTTCTAGAATTCCCATTCTTCTCAGTGTTGTCTATGATATGTTGTGATTCACACAGTCGAATGCTGTTGCATAGTCAATGAAACATAAGTAAACATCTTTCTGGTATCCTTTGCTTTCACCAAAGATCCATCTGACATCAGCAATGATAGCTCTTGTCTCATGTCCTCCTCTGAATCCCGCTTGCACTGGAAGTTCCCTGTTAATATACTGCTCCAACTGTTTTTGAATTATCTTCAGTAAGATTTTACTTGAATGTGATATTAATGATATTGTTTGATAATTTCCACATTCTGTGGGATCACCTTTCTTTGTAATAAGTACAAATATGGATCTCTTCCAGTCAGTTGGCCAGGTAGCTGTCTTCCAAATTTCTTGGCACAGATGAGTAAGTGCCTCCAGCGCAGCATCCATTTGTTGAAACATCTCAATGGGTATTCTGTCAATTCCTGAGCCTTGTTTTGCACCAATTCCTTCAGTGCAGCTTTGACTTCTTCCTTCAATACCAATGATTCTTGGTCATATGCCACCTCCTGAGATGGATGAACATCAACTAATTCTTTTTGGTATACAGTGACTCTGTATTCCTTCTATCTTCTTTGATGTTTCCAGCATCATTCAATATTCTGCCCGTAGAATCTTTTCAATATTAACAACTCGAGGCTTGAATTTTTTTCCAGTTATTTCAGCTTGAGAAATACTGAGTATGTTCTTCCCTTTTGGTTTTCTAACTCCAGGTCTTTGCATATTATCATTATAATAATTTACTTCATCTTCTTGAACTGCTCTTTGAAATCTTCTGTTCAGCTCTTTGACCTTGTCATTCCTTCCATTTGCTTTAGCTACTCTCCATTCAAGAGCAAATTTCATAGTTTCTTCTGACATTCATTTTGTTCCTTTCCTGCCATTTTAATGACCTTTTGCTTCCTTCATGTATGATGTTCTTGATGTCATCCCACAATTCACCTGGTTTTCAGTCACTGGTGTTCAGTTTGCCAAATCTGTTCTTCAAATGGTCTCTAAATTCAGGTGGGATGTAATCAAGGTTATATTTTGGCTCTTCTTGTTGTTAGGTGCTGTCCAGTCATCTCTGACTCATAGTGACCCTATGCACAGCAGAATGAAACACTGCCTGGTCTTGTGCCAGCCTCATAATCCTTGCTATACTTGAGCTCATCATTGCAGCCACTGTGTCTATCCATCTCATTGAGGGCCTTGCCTTCCCCTTCTTTGTTGACCCTCCATTTTACCAGGCATGATATCCTTCTGTAGGAAATGGTTCTTTCTGACAACATGGACTTGGCTCTCATGGACTTGTTTTAATTGTCTTCAGCTTCAACTTAACTTGCTTATGAGCAATTGATGGTCTGTTCCACAATCATCTCTTGGCCTTGTTTTGGCTGAAGATATTGACCTTCTCCATCACTTCTATGTAGTCAATCTGATTCCTGTGTATTCCGTCTGGTGTAGTCCACATGTATAGCTGTCATTTATGTTTTAGAAATAAGGTATTTGCAATGAATAAATCATTGGTCTTACAAAGTTCTATCATGTGACCTCTGATGTCTTCTATCACCAAGGCCTTATTTTCCAGCTAATGGTAATTCTTCTTTGTTTCCAACTTTTCTATTCCTATCACCAGTAATAATCTACATATCTTGATTGCATGTTTGGTCAATTTCAGACTGCAGAAGGTTGTAAACATCTTCAACTTCTTCATCTTTGGCTTTGGTGGTTGGTGCATAAATTTGAGTAACAGTAGTATTAACTGATCTTCCTTGTAAACTCACTACAGTCAAGTCAAATCCGACTCATTGCAACCCCTCCTTGGGTTTCTGAGGTGGTATCACTATGGAAGTAGATTGCCCAACCTTGCTTCCGAGGAGTGGCTGGTGGGTTTGAACCACCAGCCTTCTGGTAGGCATATGGATATTATACCTATCACTGACAGTATTGTACTTTAGGATAGATCTTGAAACATTTTTTGTGACAATGAATGCCATGCCATTCTTCTTCAATTTATCATTCCTGGCATAGTAGATCTTATTGTTGTCTGATTCAAAATGGCCAAAATAAGTCCATTTCAACTCACTAATGCCTAGGTTATTGATGTTTATGCATTCCATTTCATTTTTGACAACTTGCAGTTTTTCTAGATTCATACTTCGTAGATTCTGTGTTCTGATTATTAATGAATGTTTGCAGCTGTTTCTTCACACTTTGAGTCATGCTAATTTGACGGAACTTAGAATGTAGTTGGTGAGTCAGAGCAGTCTCACAAAGTACAATAGAATGATAAAGGCTCACAGGGTTTGAAAAAATAGATTTCCTTGGACTAGAGTGGTTAGGGAATATTTTCAAGATGTTGCATTTGAGCTTGATTTTGAAGGAATGATAGAATTTGAACAAGGTATTCCAGGTAGGGAGAACTCTATGAGCAGAGACAGGATGCTGTTGGCCTACAAGTTATCAAAGTCAAGCTGAGTTCCCTTTTTTCACAGTAATGATTTTTTTTTCTCAGTTTCTGTAATTCTCCACAGTTTGCAAAATATATTCACATATATAACCTCACAACTTTTTGTGAGATTCAGAAAGGTGGGATGATTTGCCCACCATCACTGAGCTAGAAAGCCAACATCTGGGCTGTCCTTTGTAAACCATCATGATCACATTTTTTTTTGGCCCAAGTCATCTGCTTTTTTACTGAAGGCTTCTTATATTCAAGGGAAAGTATCTTCCATGTAAAGGCACTGTCTAATGAACATGAAACAGTGTAGGGCTTGCTTTTTGAACTGCAGGGTTGGTATTGAAGAGAAGGAGAAGGAATAGCTGACATTTATCCAGTTCTTTCTCTGTGTAAGACAGCATTCTCAGAGTCTTGTATGTGTAGCTTATTCAATACTTCTAACATTCCTATAAGTAGGTGTTATTTTTAAGTATTATTATTATTCTCATATTACATTGCTTATGGGTAGTGAAGCCAGGAGTCAAACACAGGTGGTCAAGCTCAAGAGCCCATGCAGAGTGGTAAGTTGTCTGGACTTTGGAGTGGCATTATACAAATCCTGGCTTCATTTCTTGTTAACCATGGGATCCTGGTCCAATTAGCAACCTCACTGAAAATGCTTTGTTGTTAGCTGCAAGTCGTCCTCCATGTATTATGAGATCATACTAAAGTTATTATAGGTTTTTTGTTGGCTGATGTTTTGGAGATAGATTGCCAGTCCTTTCTTCCTAGTCTGCCTTAGTCTGGATGTTCCACTGAAACCTGTTCAGCATCAAGCAGCACACAGGCCTCCACTGACAGATGGGTGGGGGCTGTACTTGACATACCCAGTTTTCCTGTGTGGAAGACAAGAATTCTACTCTGAACCACCACTGTGCCTTGGGAATGCTTTAGATCCCTAGTCAAAAGAAGGATAATGATAGTTCCTATTTGTAAATTTCTGTAAAGATTAAATGAAAGGATTCTTAGCAAAGTTTCTGCTATTGTTATTATTTCCATTTCCATTATGGTCTAATAAAACTCCAATAGAATTATGATTTTTGTTTTCAAAGCAGGAAGGAACTACCAAGGCCTCATAATAACTCCCTTATTCTAGGCAGAGCATTGTATTTGGCGTTAGTGATATTCTGATTGGCATTTTTGTAGCTTTACCTGAATGCATACTATTTAGTTAGGTTTCAAGTTCTGTTGTTAAATGCTTGAGTTATTGATAGCAGGGAGAGATAGTACTTTTATACATTAAAACTTTTGTTCTGAATATAAGGATTTTGATTTTTAGGTTGCAAAATTAACATTTTAATCTGCCTCAATTTTATTGCATAAATAAAATTCTATTATAATAAAATTATGTTCATTTAAAGAGTGGAATTCATAATCCTAACAAATCAAGCTACTTTGGGGTTTGGGAGAGACAGCAAATTGCTATAACATGAATTTGGATAATGGAACAACAAATGATGTGTGTCACTGTTCTTGTAAATCATCTGTGCGTATTTTTATTAGAAAATTATAGTTGCATATATATTATAGAAATCCCTAGATCTTAACATTCACAGGCATTCAAAATTTCTTTCATAGAGTATTTGTGGAATTTTGGATAAAAATTTATGTTTATCATGACATCGTTTAATGCACATGAAATACACCCTACTGCTTTCTGAACTTATTTGGTTTATAATGAAAGTAAAATATTCAGCAAATATAAATGAAGGAAAAAATAGGTTTGTTCACTTTAAGATGTGACTAGACTTCAAAAAGTATTGGCTCCGTTGGCTTAGTCACGCTTGAAGACTAAATGTATAACTTCAGCGGAAATGGTTTTCACTCATAATACTCTTTAAAAGTTCATTGGGTTTAGGAAGTCTACCAGGTTTTGTGAACACAAAATAATGATAAACTAATTATTAAAACAGCCTGAAGTTTGGATGCCCTGGGCCCAAAGCTATAAGAATAATGACACTCTCATATTGTTAATAGTTGGTAACTTTAATGTGAAGCATTATTCAGGGTGCCTATAAACTAACATTGAATTAAAAGTTGGGCAGAGTTTTGTGTATACTACAAATATTCCTTAGTAATTTTTATTAGTGCTTAAGGATAATTATGTTTTCTGGTTTGTCTTAATTTAAAGGATAAAATATATTAACTGATTGTGCCCTGCAAGTTTGGGTACATTTGGAAGCATGCCTATATCCATCCAGTTTTTTGGTGTGATTAAAATGTTCAGTAGCTTTGTGATGGAAAATGTAAAGCTGTTTTCAGGGGAAAAAACAAAATTTTTAAAAACTTTAAAAGGAAAAAGTTATCTAATAAGACCTTCATTTCAAATAAACTATGCATTCACATTCCTTAAAAATTCCTTAAAAGAGGAAATCTTCAAATTAGGTTAAATAAGTCATCAAGTCTTTAAGTTAGCAGGGTATGTAAAAAAATGCCTAGGGAACAATCAACTTCTGCTTTTTTTCCTTATATTGGCTCTATTACCTGTTTAGGAAAAGAAAATAATAAATAAAATAATCTAAGAAACTTCCCAAAATCTTACTGACATTTTAAATTTATTTTCAATTAATCTTATTTATATCTAAAAGACAGAAAAGGTATCACCAGAACTCTAGGTTTTCAATCCATCATTCATATTTTTTTTGTGATCAATTTTTATTCTTTATGTCATGCTAAGGATGTAATAGGAGCTCTTGTAGCATAGTGCCTAAGGCACTTGATTGCTAACTAGAAGGCTGGCAGCTCAAACCCACCAGCCACTCCTCAGAAGGAAGATGGGGCAATCTACTTCCGTAGTGATACTGCCTCGGAAACCCAACAAAGGGTTGCTATGAGTCGGATCTGTCTCAATGGCACATAACAACAACAACAACAAAGGATGTAATAGTAAAAATAAGAACAGTAGTGAGAAGTAATATTTATTGAGTGCTTAATCTGTACCTGACCCTATACTGAACAATTTACATGTTATCTCATTTAATCCTAATTAATCCCACCTAAGGTAGGTTATTGTCTCCTTCTTTAAGATGAAGAAACTTTTAAGTGTAGAATCCAGATTTGAACTTAGGTGTGTGTCCCCAGAGTTCTTGCTTTTAAACCCTACGTTATATTATGTCCTTAGTAGGATGTGATAAAGTGCTTTGTCTAAGGGATCTGCTCATTTTTGTGAGGAATCAAACATATACATGAATACTTGTGATAAATTGTGACAAGTAATGTTAACGAAGTCCAAGTGAGAGATATTTGTGTAAGGGTAGTTAACAGTAGAGATGGAGAAGAATGATGAGATTCTAGATAGATTTAGATGGTAAAACTAGCAGGACTTAATGAAATAATGGATATGGAAGATGAAGACAAAGGAGTCTCTCCTAGGTTTGTAGTCTTGATCATCTGGATAAATGGTGGTGCCATCCACTGACACTGGGAATACAAAAGGTGCACGCACTGGGGAGGAGACAGAAGAACACTGAATTAAGTTTTGAACTTATGGAGTTTAATTAATTGCCTATGAAAATTTAGAAATAGAGTGAAAAAAACAGTTAAGTAAACATCAGGAACTAAAGAGAAAACGGTGTGAGAATAGGATTTTGAGAGTCATTAGGATGCAGGTGTCATTAGGATATAAGTTAAGTGGTTGGAGTAGAAGAGATAGTGTATGTCAAGGCTGAAGATAAAACCTAGGGAAACACCAAATTTAGGGGCCAGGCAAAGCAGTAGATCAGTAGTCAAGAAATGGTTAAGGAGTAGAAAGAAAATCAGAAGTGAGTGACATCCTGCAGGCCATTGATGTCCACTGTCCAACACGGATGTCAACAGAGTTACAAAGAAATTAACTAAGATCTGAGAAATGCCCATTGATTTGATAGTGCTGATCATTCATGGCCTTTGTGTCACTTCTGCAGTGGCATGATATAGAGAAAGCTAGATTATCATCCTCAGTACATATTTATTAAATATTTCTTCTTGTTGTTGTTGTTATGTGCCGTCGAGTCAGCCCTGACTCATAGCGACCCCTCCTTGGGTTTCCGAGGCAGTATCACTACGGAAGTAGGATTGCCCAACCTTCCTTCCGAGGAGTGGCTGGTGGGTTTGAACCGCCAGCCTTCTGGTTAGCAGTCAAGTGCCTTAGCCACTATGCTACCAGAGCTCCCAAATATTTCTTAGGACTAGTAAATATGCATTTTTAGTTATGATAGTGCTTTCACGCACACAGTCATGATATTTGAGGTACTATAGCTGCTCTTAGGATAATCAACCTATACAATTGTCATTTCAATCATTGATTATGTGTAAAGAAGAATATAAACAGGAGGCAGGGTGATTTCACAACTGTCCACCAATTTCCTCAAGAACTACCAGTGCCTTGAGCTTCTGATGAAAGGTACACAGAGTTTAATACAACAAATTTTTATCTTACGTAGAGAAATATTTCCTTCAATTTGAAGGCCTGCCGCAAAAGCACTACTACTTGAAGACCTGATTCCAGAAGCTTAGGGTCTTCTCAGACTCATATAATGGCAAGATTTGGCCGACCTCTGCTTCACTTGGTGTGGAGTAGTAGTAAATTCCTGCCTGTAGATTAGAATTCACCATTTCTTTAATTAGATTTTCAGTTTTGGTTACTGATAGGATACATGGAATTGAAATCATAACTCTGTCTTAACAATCTCTATGGTTCTCTATAAGCATCTAATGATGATCAGTAAGGATCATCATGTGGATGCCAGTGATAAGCAGGTCCTATTACCTGGAGAAGGATATCATTCTTGGTAAAGTAGAGGGTCAACAAAAAAAGGGAAGTCCCCCAATGAGATGGATTGGCACAGTGGCTGCAGTGATGGGCTTAGGTATAGCAAGAATTGTGGGGCTGGCACAGGACTGAGTCGTGTTTCATTCTGTTGTACGTAGGGTCACTACGAGTCAGAGCCAACTCAACAGCACCCAAGAACAACAACCATAACGTAAATTTTTCTATGGCCTCTTCAACACATAGCTTTACAGATGTAGGTTTCTGAAGGCAGTGCAATTTACATAGCTTTTCTTTGACTTTATGTAACACCGATTTTCCCCTCCCACACACAGTTTTCAGGTTCAAATAAATGAAAATATTACATATTTAGGTTTGAAAATAATGAGAGGTGGTAGAAAATGGGCAGATGACTCACATCATTTTTCAAAACAAATGTAGCAAATTCTACTTCTTAGCAAAACATTTTAAATATAATGCATTTCATCTGAAAACCTCAGTAGCATGAGAAAAGATTACAGGAAATATTATTGTTGAGATTGTCAAGAAGTGCATTTTTAAGAGAAAAGGCTGAATTCTATACTCTTTAATTGTACCTGGCTTGTTCTGTCCTTACTCATCAAGTGCTCTTTTTCTACTCCAGGTCATCTAAAATACTATTATTAGTAATAGAGTGGGGAGTCAAACTATGATTGGATTGCTAGTCTTTATTAAGTCCTGATAATCTAAAAATCACACCCTCCTCTCAGTAGGACCAAAGAACTGATTGGAAATTTAACTTCAGTCATCAAGAGTCTGTTTTAGAGCAACTTAGTGCATCACTATAATATTTCCTAGATTCCGGTCCAGTGATACAGAATGACTAAATTGTAGTCATACTAGTTCTGAGCACACAAGCAAGAAGAAAAGTAGTTAAACATCTTGCTGTGTGCGAGCAGTTCGAGGGCAAGCAGACACCATGCACCTTGACCACCTATTATGAATCTTTTTGCTGTCGTGTCAAATGAAAGCGAGTTAATTGGGTGAAGCTGTGGAGCATGTTAGGGGCCTGGTAAAGGGTTGCTGTCTGACAGCTGAATGTCAGCAAAAGCCAGTCAAGTGTAGCTGAGAGACAGAGACCTGTCACAAAGTTCCCGTAGACTGGAGCACAGTTAAGAAGCTGAAATACGGTTCCGTCTCACTTTCTCCCTCATTGAATCCAAGCACCTTAAAAGATTTTACACTGCATGTGTCAACCATTGTTCTCTAAGCTGTTTCCCCTTAACTGTCCTGGATTCAAATGATTGAACAAAAGATGCTAATGTTTAGCAAAGTGAATGTAAATTTCTTCTTTTCCCCCCTTATGCCCAAGCAGATAGACATTCAACTCAAAGGAAACTTTGAAGGTTTACATCAAACAATTAGACTGCCTCCAAATTTAGCTTATAATAGAATCTTTTTCTCTAAAGAGTATGAAAATTGATAAAGCAGTAGAATAAGCAATGCATTTTTCTCTTATACAGAAAATATAGCTTTAAGGAGCTAGCATTCCTGCACAGATGTCTTAGGAATGGACACTTGTCAAGAAAACTTTCTTCTTGTCTTTTGTCACTGGCTTTTTCCCTTCTTTTCCCACTGGCTTAGAGTAAAATCTTTACCAATAGCCACCAGAAGGTCAAGAAAGTTAAACACAAAAAGGAACAGTGATATCCTTTCTGAAACATTGGATGCTCTAGAAAGAAGGAATAGAAGAAAGTTGGAATTAAAGAAAATGAAAATTAAACTTTGTGAAATAAAATCACTTTCAGAAAGAGGAAAGTTTAATAACAGAACATGCCCTACTTGTTGGTTTTCTTTAGGAGAGAGATTAGAATAAGTCCATTTGTTCATTCAACATTAGACAAACAATATCTGCTATGTGCCAGTTATTGATAGTACAGAAACAAATACAATTGTCTGTGTTTTCAGGAATGACCACTGCGCACCAGCACTGTCTATTTGAAATTTATGTAGTGGTGAAAATGTAGCTTTGCACAGTTGGCATTGTGGCTAGTGCAGCTGAGGAAGTAAACTTTAATTTTTAATTTTAACTAATTTAGAATTACATAGTTATACATGGCTAGGGGACATAACAACAACAACAACAGTGTTAGTGTATTGAACACCACAGGTCCAAGCAAACAGAGCATTGTGATACTGTGTCGGTGTGTGCATGTGCAGGGGATGTTATGAGAGCACAGAAGAGGGACTTCAAATCCAAATGTGCAGGAGAGGCAGTCCATGGAAATCAGGCAGGTTTGGGGAAAGATGATACCAAACATGAGTCTTGTGAAAAAGTAGGAATCACCCTGACAAAGGAGCCTCTTTCAAAATTGAAAGAACAGCGTGCAAATAAAGCCTCCAGATAGAAGGAAGGAGGGCATGCTTCAGGATCAGCACTTTGACTGGGGAGCAAAGTGTTTTATGAGAAATGGTATGCTATCATGATAACCTCCAAGAACACTACCAAGCGAGTTAGCCCAGTGGTCACAGAACAGATGGTCTTGTAGACCAATTAAGATATTCAAATCACATAGTTTATTGAATCAATTTAAAATGCACAGTAAGAAGCAAAAGAAATGGTTGGGTTCAAGTGGGCGGAAGGGCCTTATGACTCCTTACTTATGCAGTGTTCATATGGCCTGTGTTCCTCTCTGCTACTCTAGCCTTCTCTACTCTGAATTTATGAGGGTTAGAAAGGCATGGTCTTTCTGTCTCTTCCTATAGGTAATATATCTGGGATACTAACTTACAATCTATGCTTAACATGGATTTTGTCTATGTCTCACAAACTACTTGCTGATTGATTATCATGCTTAACAATTCTTATTAGTTTCATCTATCCTATGTTTTCTTTTTTAAAAATCTTTGCTAGAAAAATTAAATGTTCTCAAATAAAATAGCAAATATACAATAAAGAAGGGATGAAGCAGTCCAGAGGGATGACTTGTTGGCAAAAAAATTAAAGGTAAATAAATAAATAAGTAAAAATGAAAGTAAATAAATGATGGGATTTTTTTCTAAAGATCTCTGAACCCTATATCAAAATTATCATTTAGTAGATACTCTACCCTATGCCTGAACCACATTTCAAACAAGTCTAGGAATTTTTTAAACTTTGGTGTGGAAGCTTTTAGGGAGTTCATTTGAATGTGGTGTTGGCAGTTGGTGAAGTAAGACTAGTGGTGATTTTGTGTGCAGCTACCCAGAGGAAGAGATGGGAAGTAGAGAGAACTGCCAAGACTGCTATCCTCCCCACAGGTGTGAAGACTGGTATCTCCGCTCTTAGGAAGATGACCTACAGGTGGAAGCTGAAGGAAATGTTTTATGACAAACACTCTGAAATACCAGGTTCTAGTCACAGGTGCCATTGCTCTTAGGTGACAGAGAGGGAAGGGAGAGCATAAGGCCAGTTCTGTGTAGAGCACAGTACCCTGTTGCACAGTGAGCCCTCTTGAGTCAAGACAGGACCTGCTGGAGGGACTTCAAGTACAGGGCACTTGAGGTGCTGTGTGAGCTGGTCAAGGAAGACCAGGGAAACCTGACTCATTACTAAGCCTTGTCTGTATCCATGGAACAAGAGACTGGGAAACTCCCAGGGCCGTTGTACGTCAAAACTAGTTCTACAAAAACAGCAGATGTTGTGGTTCCATGGTATTTCAGCAAATTATAATTTAAGAAGAACTGGCTCAGGATACAGATTAGTTGAGGACAGTGTGAGCACCCTGAGGACAGGAGTTTTTATGTGTCTTATTCACTGCTGTATCCTAGTACTTAAAATAGTATCTGGCACATTGTAGGTACTCAGTAGAGATTTATTAGAAGAATTAATTAACAGAGCTAATTTAAGATACTAATGGTATATTTGGGTTTAGATGTGCTTTATACATTATTCAAACATGGGGGAAATCTGTCATATGGAAGTGATAATATAGGGAACAGATTCCATTCCTGAAATGTAACCTGTAGTTTCATTATTTTGGTATTTAGTGTCTGCTACATTATTCTCACAGTTCTGTAGGAGGTTTCCCTAGGGATAGGTTTGATTTGAGACCACTAGAAATAGCCCCTGTTCTATCAGAAATAGCACTCCTGCCTATCATGTAAAGGAAATGTCATTGTCAGCTAAGTGATTTGTCTTGGAACATATTCACTCCCCTGTACTTGTTGTGATATGAGGGCATTCCACAGATGTGAACCCCAGATCACATGACTTGCCTTGTATCTGAAGCGCCCTTCTCTACTAAGAAAATAAGACTATATTCTTTTAAATGAAGATAGTCTCTCTGGAAAGGCCCAGCCATGGAACAGATCACAGGGTCCACAGTCTTGGGGATTGTAGAATTTATGCCTTGGACAGTCCATGGAAGGATAAAAACTGTTTGTAACATCACAGAAAGAATTGCTAGGGATTTTAGGCATGATATAGTGCAATAGTGAAAATGGCCTGAAACAGCAGTGGGAGGGAAGAAGAAATGTGTTTTAGATTTTGAAGTGTGAATTTATTATAGCTAATTTTGTTGAGATGTGTGATTGCTGGTGTTTATATTGTTAGTAAGGTTTAAGACAGTCATCTCTTTGAGGTAGCTTTAAATTCTAGCTTATTCTTCCCTTTTTCTGCTCCTCTTTACCTGAATGCATGGTCAGTTATTCCACTCAGAGAAAAACATATTGCTAAAAGGTCGAAGTTTATAGCTTCCAGATTATTACCAAATTTTTGACATTGCATAAAACAGTTTTATAACTTTAAGAGGAAATTCTTCAGTAATGAAAAAGTGGTCAGAGAACTCTTGCCTAATAGTTCCCAGAGAGAGTGTGACATGTGTACATTTTGACCACAGAAGTCATAATTTGGCAGCTGGGAGTGCCATTTGGAGTAAAATGAAGGCATACAAGTTGTAAGTAGCTGCTCTACATAAGAAGCTGCATTTGTGCAGAGTAGAGGTCCAAGTTACTCTATATGATTATTTGTGTATGTGTGTTTACTCAAGGTCAGCTTATGAACATGAGTTAGATACATGAAAATGTTGAAATAAGAGTGTTCTCTGCTAAATCAAAATCTTTTCAAAACTTGCAAGTATTTGGTTAAAGACCCACCCTCTGAGATCTTTAGGTAACCAAATTACGTTTTTCATTTGACCACACATTTTAGAGTCATAACTACACTAAAATAATATAGGTTTTGGTATATGTAAAATTAGTCTTTTTTAATAAAGGAATATTAGTTGTAAAAGTAAAGCATGCTTATAGTAGATAGTTTGAAAAATACAAATAAAAAATATACATATATATATAGAGAGAGAGAGAGAGAGAGAGAGAGAGAGAGAGAGAGGAGCACTGGTAGTATAGTGTCTAAGGCACTTGACTGCTAACCAGAAGTCTGGCGGTTCAAACCCACCAGCCACTCCTCGGAAGGAAGGTTGGGCAATCTACTTCCGTAGTGATACTGCCTCGGAAACCCAAGGAGGGGTCGCTATGAGTCAGGGCCGACTCGATGGCACATAACAACAATATATATATATATATATATATTCATTTATATATATAAACTTAACAATTCCAGTACCTCAAAACAAGGACTAGATGTAATTTTGTGTACCGCTATTTCACTAAATAATCTAACACAGGGGTCAGCACATTACAGCCTGTGGGCCAGACCTACCTGAACCTGGTTTTGTATGGCCTGTGAGCTTTTACATCTTGAAATGGTTGGGGAACAAACAAAAGAAGAATAATATTTCATGACCTGTGAAAATTATATGAAATGAAATTCACATATCAGTGTCCATAAATAAAGTTCTATTGGAACAGCCTTGCTCATTCTTTTACATATTGCTTACGTCTACTTCTGTAGTAATACACCAGAAGCAGGTAGTTAGAACTAAGACTATATGGCCTGGAAAACCTAAAATATTTACTATCTGGCCTTTACAGAAAAAGTTTTCCGATCCTCATCTAGCATAAGGATTTGCCTATGTTATTCCAAGATTAACAAATAGAAGTGTTATAAAACCAAAAACCAAATTCACTGCCATTGATTGAGTCAATTCCAACTCCTAGCAAACCCCTTTGGGTTTCTGAGGCTATAAATCTTTACAGAAGTAGATTGCTCAGTCTTCCTTCCACAGAGTGGCTGGTGGGTTTGAACCGCCAGCCTTCTGGTTAGTAGTCAGATGGCTATAGATACATAATATTCCAACAAGTGGCTGTAACATCGTTTACTTAATACTTCTGTTGTTGAATATTGGATACTTTACAGTTTTTGTCTGCTATTAATATGAGGAACCTAATCATAAATGGAATTATCAAATGGTATTATTTAAGACAGCTGCTCAATTATTCTAAATGGTTATCACAATTCGTACAATCACTAGCAGGAGTGCCAATTTTACTAGTGACAGTGTCACTTCAGTAGCGTGTAGTATCAATTTTTAGAATTCAACTTTAGGAGTAAATATCTCATTTGACTTTCAATTTGTGATTAATAGTAAAGGTTACCATTTTTTTCCCCATTTATTTGCTAGCCAGCTTTATTTTGACTTTTGTGAAGTACCAGTTTATAGCTTTTGTCATGATTCAAGTAGTTTTTAAGAGTTTTTTTTAAAAACAATGCTCTGAAAGGGATCACAATATGGAAACAAAACTCAAAAAAATATGGAACAAAACTCAAAATGATTAAAAAAAAAACAAAACAGGTTTACTGGTCAGATGAAGACTGGTGCCACACCCTAGATTATGGCCTTTAGTCACCCTTTTTAAGCAGGGAACTGAACTCAACCCCCACGGCCCAGTGTTCAGCCAGTCAATAGACAAGCCTATAAGGTTAATAGTTATACCAGGAGAGTCTGCACTCATTAGAACAGTCAACCATTTGAGATCAAGAGGGTAGCATTTGCCCAGGGACAGGGCTAGGAAGGCTGAAGGGGATGAGAAGGAAGGAGAAAGGGAAGATGTGGGTACAGGGAAGTGAGAAGAATGCTGTTACATTGTGGGGATCACGGTAAATATCACAAAACGGAACGTGAATGAATTGTTGAATGGAAAACCAACTGGTTCTGTAAACTTTCACCCAAATCACAATTTAAAAAAATTATAAAAACTCAAGGAAAGAAAATTTTAAACTTTCCAAGCTTTTTCCCCTAACCCACACTCCAGTTTAGTCCTTTTTTTCCAAAGATAATGAACAATTTCTTGTGATTCCTTTCAGAAAAAAAATAGGCATATGCCTAGCTGTATGTATGTATGTATGTGTGTGCATATTTTTTTAAACTATAAGAGTACTGTATACACTGTCCAAAACCTTCTTTTTTTACTTAGACTTATTTCTCTATCAGTATTTTCATAGTTTCCTCATTTTTTGAATGTTTGTATGATATGGTTGTATCATACTTCACTTAAATAGCTCTCTATTAATGAACCCTTAAAACTTTTTTTCTGTCAGAATATGTCAGTAAACACACCTGTGTATATATCTTGGTGCACTTTTGAGAATCTAGCCATGGGAGAAATGCCTCGCAATGGAATTGCTGGGTCAAAGTGAATACACATTTAAAATTTCTCTCCCAGTAAGGTTGTAACAGTGCCTAAGGCATTTGACTACTAACTGGAAGGTTGGCAGTTCAAACCCACCAGCTGGACTGTGGAAGGAAGACAGAGCAATATGCTTCCATAAAGATTTACCACTTTAGAAACCCAATGGGGGTTGGTTGCTATGAGCTGGAATCAACCTATTGGATAAACTTGCTATTATCCTTGTCTTCTTAGCACTGGGTATCATCCAAAAAAAAAAAAACCGCAACTCACTGGTGTCAAGTCAAGTCATAGTGACCCCTCCTTGGGTTTCCAAGGCGGGGTCACTATAGTAGTAGATTGCCCAACCTTCATTCCTCGAGTGGCTATGGGATTGAACTGCCAGCCTTCTGGTTAGGAGTCAAGTACCTTACCCTATGCTACCAGAGCTTCCTCATACAGCCATAGCAGAGAGAAATAAACTTCTTACTCAAGCCATTGATAATTTGGTTTATTTTTGTTACAACAAAATAAAACACAGTATTCTTGGCCTGTTTTCTAATTCAATTTTTTCTTTTTCATGATTTTTATGAGTTTTTTGTAAATAATGAAAATCACACGATGGCTATCATGTGTGTTGCAAATATTTTTACCTGCTTATTTCAAAATTTTAATGGCATTTTTCTATATTTAAAAAATAAAAAACAAACCCACTGCCACTGAGTTGGTTTTTGACTCATAATGACCCTATAGGACAGAGTAGAACTACCCCATAGGGATCCCAAGACTGTAAATCTTTACTGAAGCAGACTGCTTCATTTTTCTCTTGCAGAGCAGCTGTTAGGTTCAGATCAGTGGCCTTTTGTATAGCAGCTGAATCCTTTAACCACTGTGACATCAGAGCTCCTTCATTTGTATATGGGAGCTCTGGTGGTATAGTGCCTAGGGCATTTGACTGCTAACCAGAAGCCTGGTGGTTCAAACCCACCAGCCACTCCTCAGAAGAAAGGTTGGGCAATATACTTTTGTAGTGATACTGCCTTAGAAACCCCAGGAGGGGTCGCTATGAGTTGGATCTGACTTGATGGCAGGGAATTTGGTTTTTTGGTTTTTATATTTCTATATAGAACATTTCAGTTTTATTTATTAAAGTTTTGTACCTTTTTCATATTTGAAGTATGATTATATTTACATTTCATAATCTCTCTGTGTTCTGATATGCCTGAGAAATGGGCAGTGGGGGAATGCTTCCTTTGCCTTTTCTGACCATTTCTAGCATTGTCCACCATCAGATGTGTCAGGATTGCCAGGGGAGGAGTAGACTGGGAGCTCAGGAGTGTGGAGGAAGAGATTAAAACCAGGAAAAGAAAGAACAAAGGTCATGTGGGAAAATCCTTCACCTCTTTTTCCAACCTTAGCTGTGTCAGGAAATCTAAACATCCAAGAGAAGAAAATGGGAATTGTTATCTTGTCAGGTCCAAGACATCTTTAAAGTAATTTCAAATTAAAGCTTAAATTTTCCAGTGTAATTTAAAACTTCAGTGAATTTAAAATTTTATTTCTGAATATAAGAACTTATAAGCTCTATTGACAAAAGGGGTGGTACTTTTATTTTGAATAAATTTTGTATAAGTAAAAAAAAAATAATAAAAGTTATTTGTTACTCCAGTACCATGGGTATTCAAATGTTGGGCTATAATAAAGTATGCTGTAAAAATGCAAACGTTCATCTTTAGCCTATAGTAGAGTTTGTGTACTTTTATTTTCCAGTTTCACAAAGATTTGTTGAGCCCTTACTATTTTTATGGACCAAGTCTGGTTATAAAGCCTGCGTCTTTGTCTTGTTAGAATGTTGCGACAGGACAGTGGTCAGGCAGATGGGCAGGAGAATGAGATGACTCAAAGTTCACATCCTTTTCTCTCCCTTGTCAAGCTGTGCAACCTGGCGCAAGTTTTTCTACTCTTCTGAGCCATAATTTCTTTGACTATAAAATGAGGGCAATAGTAGTACTTTGCATTTAGTTGTGAGATTGTGTGTTTAAAATGGCCTTCAAGCAGAGTGTTGAAGTATTGACTAGCATTTAGTATTTCCAAAGCATAAGAAGGCTGTGATAATGCCTTATAGAAAAAATACAAGTCTCATATAAGCTTTGTTCAGGAGTGAGTTTATAGTGCTACTGGTCATGAGTCACTACCATTGAGTCAGTTCCAGTTCATAGTGATCCCTCCTTGGGTTTCCAAGGTGGTATCACTATGGAAGTAGATTGTCCAACCTCCTTTCTGAGGAGTGGCTGGTGGGTTTGAACCGCCAGCCTTCTGGTTAGCAGTCAAGTGCCTTAGACACTGTACCACCAGACCTCCCAAGTTCAATGTTAATCAACAATATATATTAAATGAGGTATCTTTAAACAGAAACACACATAAAACAAGGTTATATATTAACTGGTTGATGAAAATGTTGTTACCCAAGGCCCACAGGAACATAACCCTATATTTCTTCTAGCAGCAGTCGTTCAGTCTTTACTAATTAAGTGAATAGTAAGAATTGACCCCTCCTTGGGTTTCCGAGACACCATCATTACGGAAGCAGATTGCCCAACCTTCCTTCCAAGGAGTGGCTGGTGGGTTTGAACTGCTAGAAAGTTAGCAGTCAAATACTTTAGACCTTACACCACCAGCGCTCCTATATGTGTGTGTGGGCATGTATATATTTTTCAGGTGTGTGTATGTGTGTGCACATGCATGTATACATCTTATGTGTAAACTTGAGCATTCCACCAGAGAAAAGTGCTCATGCTCCTCATCGTTGTCTGTATGAACTGCAATGCCCTATGATACAATTTTGGACAGGTAGAATTTGGTTAACTAGAAGTATTTAAGGGAGCTCTGGTGGTGCAGTGTCTAAGGCATTTGACTGCTAACCAGAAGGCTGGCGGTTCAAACCCACCAGCAACTCCTCAGAAGGAAGATTGGGTAATCTACTTACATAGAAATACCACCAAGAAGGGATCGCTACAAGTCGAATTGACTCGACTGCAGTGAGAAGTATTTAAAAGGAAGACAACTAAGTGATGCAGAGTATTGAGACTTTAAGTACACATTAGAAACTAAAGTATAAATGGTGAAGGGGCCTCATTTTAAGACCCTCTTGTGGGTGTTTTGATTTCCTATCAGTTTATGTAGAGCTGTACACTCTACGTAAAAATCAGTCAGTAATGTACAGGGTTCAAACACTGTCATGGAGGTTGAAGTAATGAAAAGTGGACTACAGAATTTAATTGAATGAAGCTATGTCACCTGACTGTGTCCAAACAATGGCTAATCTTGTTTTCTATTTGGTTTTTAGAACCTTGTTGTTGTTAGGTGCCATTGAGGTGATTCATACTCAAAGTGACCCTAAGTGATGGAGTATAATTGCCCTAGGGTTTTTTCTAGGCTGTAATCTTCACATAAACAAATTGCCAGTTTTTATTTTTTTGGTTTTTTCCTCTTGCGGAGCAGCTGGTGGGCTCAAACCTCCAACTTTTCATTCAGCAGCCCCCATTTAACTGTTGTGCCACCAGGGCTCCTCTTTAGAACCATATATTCCTTCTTCTGAAGAATGGCCTATCTATATTCCTGCAAAATCTTAAGGATTCTGTTTAGAAAACTCTGATATCTGGGTTAATGCCATCCCAAAAAATTAAATGTTAAACATTATGTCATTTGCTGGGAGCTCTGGTGGTGTAGTGCCTAAGGGATTTGACTGCTAACCAGAAGGCTGGTGGTTCAAACCCATCAACCACTCCTTGGAAGGAAGACTGGGCAATCTGCTTCCATAGAGATACCGCCTTGGAAATCCAAGGAGGGTTTGCTATGAGTCGAAATCGACTTGACGGCAGTGAGTTTGGGTTTTTTGGTTTTGGTTTATATCATTTGCTATCACATGTGTGATCATAACAGACTTGAAGAACTGCATGCCCCCAATTTTATAGGCAAAGGAAATGAGACTAATTGACTTGCTTAAAATGACCCAGCTAGGTTGTAACAGAACTGGGATGAGAAAACTATAGTCTTCTAATAAAAGGTCTAGTATTTCACCAAGGAGCTCTGGTGGTGCAGTTGTTAAAATATTTGGCTGCTAAACAAAAGGTCAGTGGTTCAAACCTACCATTTGTTCAGTGGGAGAAAGATGAGGCAGTTTGCTTCAATAAGGATTTATAGCCTTGGAAACTCTAAGGCACAGTTCGATTCAGACCTATAGGGTCTCTATGAGTCAGAATTGACTTGATGGCAGTGAGGTGTTTTTTTTTTCCCCCAATCTTTTCACCATACTATGTGTCTGGCATAATCTCTGTACAATACCTTCCAGGCTCACTAAATCCCATTTTCTCTCACTTTTTTATAGTACTAAATTCTAAAAGACTTAACTTGATCATAAATGGTACACAAGAGACAAATGGCTTAGTGTCATTGTTTAAGAAGCCTTGGCTTACAAAATAGCTTTGATTTATAGACAATTTGTTGAATGATTATTTTATTATCAGACTAATGCTTTATTTATTTATTTTTCTTAGAAAAACACTGTTAGAAAAGTAAGATATTAAAGATATGAAAAACAGCTATGGGACATGTCCAATCACTATATTTCATAAGATTTTTAAAATGCAGAATTTTGGTAGACACATTTTGTATTGTGAATATGTATTTAGTTGATGAACTATAACAGTTTAGATAGAATCATTTACAGTTTATTGAGTAAATAAAAGTGCTTCTATAAAGATTCACATGACATCTAGCTTTTATTTCAGGTAACTAATTTCCTTTTGAAAAACAGCTTAAATTTAGATTTACATAAGAGACTACCAGAACACCTCAGCAGTTTAAATGACCATGGACTTTACAGATTTAAAATGTAAGATCAAGTGGTGAATATTAACTTTACAGAGTCTCTGATAAAACATTATTTAGCTGTCTTTTGCTTTCTGTGTTACATTAAAAATGGTGTGATATGTTTCTGGATATTTTGTGTAACCAGGAAAATAATTCATATTTATTTGTTATTTTAACAAATTCTCAAATGGAGACCTCATCAGAAATTTTTGTTGGCCTATTTTTAAACTATTAAAGTGGCTTAAAATCAGATTTTTTTTCCTCATTTCATAAAAAAATAAAAACCACTTTCTAACAGTATATAGAACATAGCAAGTGACCCAAGTAACAAAAGCAGTTATTTGTTCTCATTCACACAAAAGATTGTTTACTTGCTGGAGGTCATATCTTTTGTAGGGGTATGAGCCTTTAAGAAAATTGCTATTTTTTCCCCCCACTTCTTGATGTTTTGAGGTTATTTTCTATGTCTAGGATATAAGGTCAAAAGATAGTATGCAAAAGGTGAGAGTCTGATTTGAAATACTAGAGAAATACTCAGTTATTTCAAGGTGATTTAGTGAAAAAATGTCTTCTTAGTTGAAAGGGTGCTTTCAGACAACATGGCGGAAAACAGATGTTAAAAAGTAAGATTGTTGTTGTTAGGCGCTAGTTGGTTCTGATTCACAGCAACGCTGTGTAAAACACACAGAAATGCTGCCTGTCCGGTGCCATCTGCGCAGTCGTTGCTGTGTTTGAGCTCATTGTAGTAGCCAATGCACCTGTCTTGTTAAGGATCTTCCTCTTTCACTGACCCTCTACTTTATCAAGCATGATGTCCTTCTCCAGGAACTGGTCCCTACTAATAACTTGTCCAAAGTATGTGAGAGGAAGTCTTGCCTTCCTCACTTTAAAGAAGCATTCTGTCTGTACTTCTTCCAAGACATATTTGTTCATTCTTCTGGCAGTCCGTGGTATAGTCAACATTCCTTGTCAACAACGTAATTTAAATGCATCAATTCTTCTTCACTCTTCCTTTTTCATTGTCCAGCTTTCACATGTGTTTGAAGTGATTAAAAATACCATGGCTTGGGTCAGGCTCACCTTAGTTGTCAAAGTGACTTCTTTACTTTCTAACGCTTCAAAGAAGTCTTTTGCACTAGATTTGCCCAATGCAGTATCATTTGATTTCTTGAATGCTGCTTCCATGAGCATTGATCATGGATTCATGTAAAATGAAATCCTTGACAAATTCAGTGTTTTCTCCATTTATTATGATGTTGCTCATAGGTCCAGTTGGGAAGATTTTTTTTTTTTTTTTTAATGTTAAGGTGTAATCCATACTGAAGGCTATAGTCTTTGATCTTATCAGTAAGTGCTTCGAGTCCTTTTGCTTTCAGCAAGCAAGGTTTTGTCATCTGCACATTCCAGGTTGTTAATAAGTCTTCTTCCAATCCTGATACTATGTTGTTTGTCCTGCAGTCTAGCGAATCAGATTATCTGCTCAGCATGTAGATTGGATATTACCTTTTCTGATTTTAAACCATGTAGTATCCCCTTGTTCTGTTTGAACATCTGCCTCTTGATCTATGTACAGTTTCCACATGGGCACAATTAAGTGTTCTAGAATTGCTATTATTGACAATTTTATCCATAATTTGTTATGGTCTGTTCTGGGTACCTAGCACTGCTCTGACAGAAATATACCTCCAATGGGATGGCTTAAAGAAACCGGAATTTATTCTCATACAGTTTGGAGGCTTAAAGTCCAAGTTCAAAGTGCAAGGCTCTAGGGGCTGGGTGAAAGCCCTCAAACTTGGGGTTCAGTTCTGCCTCCTGTTCCTGGCCCACTGGAGCTAGAAGCTTTTCTTCAGTCAGACAGCTGCTGGCTGCTGAGATGGACAAGCCCAAGGTTGACAAGTAAAAAGGCACAGTCCCAATGTTACCAAACCATATGGCAGGCCATTAATTCAAGTCCATTGAAAGTCCCGTTGGCAGAGCATGGCAGGCTGCTGAACAGCGACATGGCTACATGCAGGGTTCAAGCATGCCATAAGCTAGAGACCATTCCCAAAGCTGTTTCTTACATACAGGAAGCAGACCACATACCCAAAGGCAGCTACTCAGCTGCTCACAGTGGATTCCACCATGGTGTTTATTACCAGTCTCATCATGGGGAATACTACATCCAGCAGCCCAGCCACTCAACCAGGTCTAGCCAAGTTGACACACAAACTTAACCACTACATGGTCTACATAATCTAATGCCTTTGCATAGTCAATAAAACACAGATAAACATCTCTCTGGTATTCTCTACTTTCAATGAAGATCCTTATGACATCAGCAATAATATCCCTCACTATATGTCCTCTTCTGAATCCAGTTTGAATTTCTGGCAGTTTCCTGTCTATGTACTGCTGCAACTGTTTTTGGATTATCTTCAAAATAATTTTACTTGCATGTAATATTAATGATTTGTTTGATAATTTCCACATTCCCTTGGATGATCTTTCTTTGGAATAGGCATGTATATGGATCTCTTCCTATTGGTTGACCAAGTAGGTATCTTCCAAATTTCTCAGCAGATGAGTAAGTGCTTCTAGCATTGTATCCATTTGTTGAAGCATCTCAATTGGTATTCTGTCAATTCCTGGAGCTTTTTTGTTATTGTTGTTGCCAATGTCTTCATTGCACTTGGACTTTTTCTTCCAATACCATCAATTCTTGATCATATGATACCTCCTGAAATGGTTGAACATTGACCAATTATTTTTGGTACGGTCACTCAGTGTATTCCTTCTATCTTCTTTTGATGCTTCCTGCATCATTCAGTTTTTTGCTATATGAAGAATATTCCTTCGCTATTGCAAATTGAGAGTTGAATTTTTCTTTGGTTCATTCAGCTTGAGAAATGCCAAGCTTGTTCTTTCCATTTGGTTTTCTAACTCCAGGTATTTGCACATTTCACTATATTGCTTTATATTATTGAGCTACCCTTTGAAATCTTATTGAGCTTTGAAATCTCTGTTAAGCTCTTTTACTTTATCAATTCTTCCATTTGCTTTAGCTACTCTACATTCAAGAGGAAGTTTTAGAGTCTCTTCTGACATCCATTTTGCTGTTTTTTTCTTACCTACTTTTTTAAATGACTTTTTATTTTCTTAATAATGTCCTTGATGTCATTCCACAACTCATCTGGTCTTTAATCATGAGTGTTCAATGCATCAAATCTTTTCTTGAGATGATTTCTAAAATCATTGGGATATATATTCAAGGTCATACTTTGACTCTTATGGACTTGTTTTCATTTTCTTCAGTTTCAACTCAAATTTGCATATGAGCAATTGATGGGCTTTTCCACAGTGAGCCTCTGGCCTTATTCTGACTGATGATATTGAGCTTTTGCATCGTCTCTTTCTGCAAATGTAGTCTATTTGATTCTTGTGCATTCCATCTGGTGGGATCCATGTGTATAGCTACTATTTATGTAGTTGAAAAAAGGTTTTTCCAATGAATAAGTCATTGGTCTTGCAAAAGTCTACCAAGACTATTTTTTCCAACTACTGATCTTTCTTCTTTTTTCCAGCTTCCACATTCCAATCACTAGTAATTATCAATGCATCTTGATGCATGTTTGATCAACTTCAAACTGCAGAAGTTGGTAAAAAGCTTTCAGTTTCTTCATCGTTGGTGTGGTAGTTAAATTTGTATGTCAACTTGGCTGGGCCTGGTTGAGTGGCTGGATAGCTGGTGGTAGTTATTCCCCATGATGAGACTGGCAATCAGCTCCATGGTGGGATCTACCACAAGCAGCTGAGTAGCTGCCTTTGAGATGTGGTCTGTTTCCTGTATAGAAGGAGAAGCCTTGAAGATAGTCTCTAGCTTATGGCACGTGTGGACCCTGCATGCAGCCTGCCATGCTCTGCTGACCTGGGGAGTTACAATGGACTTGAATTAATGGCCTGCCATGTGATTCGTTAACATGGGGACTGTGCCATTTTATTTGTTGACCTTGGGTTTGTTAGCCTCAGCAGCTAGTAGCTGCCTGAGTGAAGAGATGCCTCTGGCTTCAGTAGGCCAGTAGCAATAGGCAGAGCTGAAGTCCAAGGTCAAGGGGCTTTCATCCAGCCCCTAGAGCCTGGCACTTTGAACTCAGACTTCTAGCCTCCCAGACTGTAAAAGAATAAACTCCTGTTTGTTAAGGCTATCCCATTTGTGGTATATTCTTGTCAGAGTGGCACTAGGTAACCAGAACAGTTGGCATTAGTAGCCAGTATGTCAATTTGAATAATAGTCATATTAAGAGGTTTTCCTTGTATGCATATTGCTATTATCCTATTACTGACAATGTTGTACTTCAAATTGATCTTGAAATGTTCTTTTTGACAATAAATGTGACACCATTCCTCTTCAAGTTGTCATTCCCAGCATAGTAGATCATGTGACTGTCCAATTCAAAATGGTCAATTCCAGTACTTTTTCACTCTCTGTAGCGTAGTGCTTAAGCCACTTGACTCCAGAAGGCTGACAGTTCACACCCACCAGCCACTCCTTGGAAGGAAGGTTGGGCAATGTACTTCTGTAGTGATACCACCTCAGAAACCCAAGGACGGGTCGCTATAAGTCGGGTCCGACTTGATGGCACATAACAACAACAGCAACACCTAGGATATATATTTTCAAGCATTCTTTTTAGTTTTTTTTTTTGTTATTCAATTTCCTAGATTCATTCTTTGTACGTCCTATATTGTTATTAATGAACGTTTGCAGCTGTTTCTTCACAGTTTGAGTCATGCCACGACAGTAAATGAAGGTCCTGAAAACTTTCCCCCATCCACATCGTTAAGACTGAGCCTACTTTGAAGAGGCAGCTCTTCCCCAGTTGTATTCTGAGTGCCTTCTCACCTGAGGGGCTCATCTTTGTGCACAGTATCAGACAGTGTTCTCCTGTTATCCACAAGGTTTTCACTGGTCATTTTTATTCAGAAATAGATCACCAGGTCCTTCTTCCCAGTCCATCATAGTTTGGAAGCTCTGCAAAAACCTGCCTGCCATGGCTGACCCTAAAGGTATTTGAAATACTGGTGGTATAACTTCCTGTGTCAGTGCAACACACAAGCCACAACGGTACAAAACACTGACAGCTGTGTGGTAGAAAAGTAAGACTAGAAAGGGCAAAAGGTGAGCCCTGTTGTCAAGCACCAAGGATGTTAAGGAATGAGCAGATAGTAGAGGGCATCTCTAAAGGACTGCTTTCCTAATTTTTAAAGTATGAGGTTGATTGTTGTTGTTGTTGTTGTTGTTGTTATGTGCCTTTGAGTCAGCCCCGACTCATAGTGACCCCTCCTTGGGTTGCCGAGACAGTATCACTACGGAAGGAGATTGCTCAGTCTTCCTTCCGAGGAGTGGCTGGATCACACAAACAGAAAAGGAAACTTCAAGTACGGACTACAGGTTCAAGTAAACTATGTGAAACTCTAATAATGACAAAACAGGAGTGCTTGATCATTTGGGCATAGTTCCCTTTCACTGTTCTAAACCATCCAGAAGAAGGCATCCTCTGAGAATACCTGACCTTCTTTGGCCTGATTCTACACACTACCTTCTTTTAATATATAGTTTTCTCAGATCAGAGTTTGAAGTATGAAGATATAACAAACTTTTGCAGGCTTGACTGAATATTGTTTTATGATACTAAATAATGCTGTGGTTATAACCGAGTTTTGTTAAGAATTAAGAAGCAAATAAGCCACTACCCACTGCTGTGACCAGGGACATAATAGAAGGTCCTGGAAAGAACAAGAGAAAAAATGTAGAGCAAAACTCAAATTGCTTAAAAAAAAAAAAAAAAGCCAGGCTTACTGGACTGATTGACTACAGGAACCCCCTTGTCTGTCACTCTAAGATAACCTCTGAACTTGGATTTGAAACTATTTTTGTAGGTCACCTTTCAACCATGTAATAGATTGGCTTATGAAACAAACAGTATCACCTGTGAGTAATGTGCTCCCTTAAACAATCAACTATTTGAGACCAAAAGGTCAACAGTTACCCACAAAGATGAGAAGGCAAGGAAGGGAAGGGAAATTAGATCAATGGAAACAAAACAGAATGGAAATGCTAACACATTGTAAAAATTGTAACCAAGGGCATGGAGCATTTTCATAAAAATTGTTAAAGTGGAATCTAATTTGCTGTATAAACTTCCACTTAAAACACAATAAAATATCATTTTTTAAAAAAGAACAAGGCTCAACCATTTCCTGCTCTTCCAGAATTCCCCTAACCCCTGAGTCTGACAGAAGAAGGATGACACTATACAGTGTTTACAGCAGCAAAATCAGTAACAGTTAATGATGCTACTAATTAACACACAGAGCCCAAGGTATCAGAAAGGGAGGTTCTAATACCAGTAAAAGTGCAGGACTATATATACCTTCAGCCTCTGATGTAGAGAAGACTCTGTTCAGGTTCTGAACAGATATGCTGAGGTCTGGTTAATACTGGTGTCGTTATCCCAGTATTAAGGTTCTGCAAGTGAAACCTTCTCTGCAGTAAGTAACCCAGTGTGTGAGTTGGGAGTTCTGTTCTTTCCATGGGTCTGAAAGCCCTCTCCTTCATAGAGCCATTCAGGTGGCTTTTACGTTTTTTTTTTTTTTTTTTATAACTCTTCTAGCATAAAAAGAGATTTCTATCAGCTATGGGCTTGCAGTGGAGTATTACAAAATCAAAAGAACCAAGATCAAAGAAAATTGCTGAACTAGGTGTTGGATGCAGCTATTGATTATTCTCTGGTTGTATGTTTTAAAAAAAGTCCACAAAAATGGTAGTACGTACAACAGTGGAATTTCTAATATTTTACTAAAAGCCAACAATAGTGTCCCTTTTGTTTTCACATATAAAAATGATTTGTAATACAACATAATCACACAGATCTATATTTCAGACTGTTTTGCCATCAAGCTGTTAAAGAATCTACCAAAAAGATGAAAAGAAAAAAAAAAAAAAAACCTATGAGACAGACTATGGTATTTAATAGAGATACTTAATAACTAGACTAATGTTACTGTTATCTCAGTAGCATTCATTTGCTGGAAATCTGGATAATTCTGACGACATATAATTGGTTACTATTTTTCTACTCTCCATAAATATCATAACATAATACTTGCCTGCTTCATTGCTAAGATTTTGTCCATGTTAAGTGTTAACTACTGATCATCAGTGTGTTACTTAAAGCCTGACTGTATATCTTCATCCAAATGTTAATTCTGTTCTCAAGTACTTTTGAGTATGTAGCATTTAAGTTTGATGATCAGCACTTTCTGGATACCAGTAATGTTTTAAAATATATGGCAAATTGTTTGCATGTTTTAATCACATATTTTGATTCATGATATCCAAATTCTTATAATAGAACAATCTTTATCAAGGTTGGGAGATGCTATTATTTTTAAAGGTATGGGCAAAAAGTTAATCTCACTTGTATCTTATGTCTCAGTATATTGCTTGTTAGAGGTTGTTAGGATTGATTGATTTTTTGTGTGTGTGCTATGCAAATTGAATAACTCAGGCTGGTAGATTTTAAAACAGAAATGTCTGTAGTTCACTTTCTGAGCAGTTTGATCTTCCATATTATATAGTATATATAGCATATTATATAGAATAGTAGAATGAATGTTATCACTGGTTTCTATAAATTACTGGTGGATTGAAGCAGAGGTGAAAATGCCTGATTAGTATTGACTCATATGCAATAACTTTATAAAATGCTTTATAAAAAGTTTTATTGCTTAGGGAAAGTTCTGTTGTCCTGAAATATTTATGATTCACTCACATTTGGAAAATAATTTATTATTTAAGTGTTAATCATATCAAATCCTAAACCAAACCCATTGCTATTGAGTCAATTCCAACTCATAGCGACCCTATAGGACAGAGTAGAACTACCTATCCCATAGTGTTTCCAACAGTGTAATCTTTATGGAAGCTGACTGCCACATCTTTCCCCTGTGGAGTGGCTGTTGGGTTAGAACCACTCACCTTTCGGTTAGCAGCCAAGAGCTTTAACCACTGTACCACTAGAGTTCCTTGCTTAAATGATAATGTTAACCTTATTTTATACTATAATAATTATTAGTCCCCTTTTCTGTTTTTGTTGTTATGCTCTGTTTATAGAGTTTCAGGGCTATAATTATATTTTTCTCTCTTTATGTCACAGGCAGGATCACGAGACCATTCAAATCTCTCCATTCCTTCAAGAGCTACCCTTCCTACTGACACAGTTGTTGTTGGGGATTTTTTGCCACTGAAAGCTGAACTTGATACAACTTACACTTTCTTAAAGGAGACATTTGTGAATACTGTGCCCCATGTTCTGACATCTTCTCACTCCTCTCCAGTGACTATATCTTCTAATGCCAAAAGACCAACTCAGATTGGATTATGACTTAATGAAATAAAGAACGGAGGAAGAGTTAACAATACAATTAAACTTGTTTTGAATGGGGATCTTCTTGTTAGTTGAATTTTGTTTCAGCACAAGTGGCAAGGGCTTTGGTTTTTGTTTTTTACATAATTGTTTAAATCTTGAAGTGGGTGGGTATCTATGAGTCCTTGAATAACTAAATAGCCAACCTTTTCTCCCTGTAAGTTTTATTTATTATCACAGTTCCTCATTTTTATGTAGCATATTTTTAAATGTTAAAGAATGACACATTTTGGGTAATTTCCCTCAGACTTAAAAAAATCAATAAGCCATTTTAGTCTCTATCTATCAAAGTTGTTTCATACTTGTCTATTTTAAAGCAGGACTGCAATACTTTAATAGGATTGAGAGAGCTATTTGAAATGTATGCCAATGATTCCTGTCATTTCATGGCAGCCCTGCCATGGTTCACTGAGCCCCCTCTTCTCTCTTGTCAGCTCAACTGAAGACAAGCATTTAGTTGCAAACTTTAAGCAGGTTGTGCAAAACAGAAATGATGTGACTGCTTCTCCTCCTGCACAATAATGTCACTCCTGGTCAATGTGAGAAGGTCAGGTTGCTCCTTGTAAAGCTACATGATACCACTTGCCCATTTGAACAAGTTAAGTTAACTGCTGCATCTGGTCCCTGCAGGCTCCGAAAACTCATCCTTTTATCAAGTCTGCATTTGATAAGAAAGTAAAGCAATTGTGCGGGGAGGATTTCTGTGGTATATTTAGGCATTTCATAAGGACGGTTCCCACACAGTATGTTGTTGTTGTTGTTATGTGCCATCGAGTCAGACCCCCACACAGTATAGAAGGTAATATATTTAGTATAAGCTGAAAAACTTCAAGGTAATGGCTGTTTTGACCTTCAAAAGAGACTCCTTTTTTGTTTTTGTTGTTGGTAGGACCCAAGAGTGACGCCCATCTTTGATGCTGACAGAATTTAAAACAAGGCCATTGCCCTGCATTTTCTGCCTTGTAGCACACAAAAGTAAAATTGTATGTCAGGCCGAGATGTCGGGGAGCTGACAAGATGCCCCAGTGACATTTCAGCTAGAAAGAGCAAGTGTCTTGCAACCAAGTGGTCAAATATCAAATAATAGGTCAAACAGGAAGGAGCTGAGTTCTAACCACAAAGAGGTTTCTGGTAACTTACTTGACAAGCTTTTGGGCGCTTTGTGGCTTGACAAAGTGATGTTCTGTTGGGTATCACTAGACAGACTGTTCTTTATCGCCTTCAGAAGATCAGACATTGACATTGATTAAACTGGTTAACCCTTAAAGGTTAAATCCTTGCAGTTTACATCATGGCAAGTGAAGAACAAAAGAATATTTGTAATATGTATTTGATTTTGTATTAATCATTTAACTTCCCAGTGATATTAACTTCTGGTGTGAACTGTGCTTTTACAATTTTGATATAAAATCCTTGTTTTATATTATTTTCATTATGGAATAGTGATACACTAGAAAATAATAGTATTGTTACGGAATCTATAGTGTCATATTATCTTTACAGTGGCATTTGATTCAAATATAACCAAATTCTGATAATTTTTTATTGGTTTTGATAAATAAAATGATATACTAACTATGTTACTAGCCCAATTAGTTGAGTGATTTATACCATCTAAAGTAAAATAGCACTCTTCTGCCATACTGTGTAACACAGTGCTATTTCCTTATCATACTTAGTCAATAGAATTAGCTTGATATAAAACTTTTGAAAGCTTTTTGTGTAGAAACATTATATCTTTCACCAAGTTTCTCTTGATTTTTCATTGGAAGTCTTTTTTGTTAACCATTCTAGGTTTTGAGTATTATAGAATATACTTGTGCAATGGAATGTGTAGGAAATTCAACTTAAAAATTCATTATAACACAGAAATTGTTATTATTACTCCTCAGATGATAGAATGTTCTGTGTACATTTCAAAATACTTTCCCCTGCCTATCAATATAGTGATTGGGATACTTTCCATATAGAAATTGATGTACAGTTTTTTAGTTCATATGCTGTCACTGAGCCTCTAAGTCTCACACTATAGAAAAACCATGTTACCCTATATATTTATATGCCTGTGCTTTTTTGTAGGTGTGTATGTTTGTGTTGAATCTATTTCCAGATTCTACTGATTTAAACTTTGCCTTGGACAGGTCTTGATATTCTTGCCTTAATTTTACGATCTGTTAATGGGATAATATCAAATATAAATGTATATGTCT
>NW_006922022.1:1667935-1682306 GCF_000298275.1 Orycteropus afer afer | reverse complement strand
ATGGATGTCTGATTGTACAGTTATACTTTATACCGTAAATTCCAAACTAGAAATTCAAATTTATGATCGAATCAAATCAAAGCATGCCACATTTATAGCCAACTCAGTGCTAAAGGCCACAGAGACTGAAGGATGAGCCTTCTGAGCGATCATTAGCATTCACTACCAAATATAGTAATCTTTATACCATATGCTTTTTTCCCAGAAGTCAGACCCAGCAGGAGGAGAGGATTTAATGACATATCCTATGGAGATCTGAGAAACTCTAGACTGCTTCTGAGCACCTTCATGGCCATATTTGCTGCATATTTGAGATCTGCATTGCATTGGCAAGGATGGTTGCTCCTTTACTTTATTTCTTTATTTCCTTAAGAATGATGTATAGAGTATGCGTTTGTAAGGAGAACAACTGCAAATATTTTTGTAGGGAAAAGGAAATTCTACTTTATATTCCAGTAGATTTTCCTACTAACCTTCTGTGATCTAGAAAAATACCCTATGTCACACATCACTGCCACACCATCAGAGGGATACTTAAAGTAATTGTTTTCATAGCTAATCGACTTACCTATTGGAGAGTGTCTGCATTTTAATGTAAATATTTTGGTACATATAACACATGCAGAAGAATTTAGGAAATTGGAAGAATTACCAATTCAGTGATAATTTAATGAGTGATAATTTAATCATTTACATAGGTAAATGATTTTAAACAGTAGAACATCACTTTACCAAATGTCTAATCATATGCAGAGTAAAGCTGATTAAGGAAGCATTTGATTTATGATTTACATAATTCTTAGGCTAAGAATGAGGATTTTAAGATCTATTTTCTGAACTAGTGGTAGGCTGAAAAATAGTCCCAAAGATATCCACATCCTAATCAATGGAATCTGTGAACATTAGTATGTATGGCAAAAAAAGGCTATGGATCTTGAGATGGGAGATTATCCTGGATTATTGGGTAGGCTCTAAATGTAATCACAAGTTTCCTTAAAGAGGAAAGTGGGGAAATATTTGACTATAGAAAGGAGAAGGTGATATAATGATGGAAGCAGAGATTGGAGTAATGTGCTTTGAAGGTGAAAGAAGGGGCCACAAGCCAAGGAATATAGCTGGCTGCTAGAAGCTGAAAAGGGAAGGGCAAGGACACAGATCTTCCCCTCTGAGCCTCTAGAACTGGAAGATAATAGTTTTTTGTGTTGGTAAAGCCACAAATTTTGTGGCAATTTGTTACAGCAATCATAGGATACTGAAAACAATTAGCAACCAGTTTACTTTTAGTTTTTGTTATTAAGATTTATATATTAATCTTTTAATACCATTAAACAGAAACATTGTTCCTTCTCTCAAATTATCTGGATGATGATTATTATTATTTTCACCTTTTGTTGTGTGTTCCTGCTTTCTAAATACAATAAGCACTGATTGTCTGCATTGGGTCAGCACTTGCTCATACTTTATTGCCATTGTTTTTGATAATTCTTCAATTAACCTTTGCTTTCAATGTGTATTGCATTTTATTCTAACTTTTTATTGTGAATTGGGTGAAATTTTACAAAGCAGATTCATTTTACATCCAACAGTTTATATGTGTGTTGTCTTGTAATACTGATTACATTCCCCACAGTGTAGCATCACATGTCCCACTTCCTGTCCCTGTGCCCTTCTTCCCTTTGCATCCTGCCTCCCTACATTTTTTCCTGTGCACATCCTGCCCTTCTAATCTCCACGGTTGATTGTTCTAAGGAGTGCATGTCCCTGGTATAGGTGTTCAGCTCATAGGTCTGTCTATTGTTTGGCTGAGAGTTAAGCCATAGGAGTGAGTTCAATTCCAGGCCTGAAGGGTAACTCAGGCCATAGTCTCAGGGGTTTTACCAGTCTCTATCAGACTAGTAAGGCTGGCCTTTTTTTTTTTTTTTTAATGATTTTGAGTTTCATTCCTCATTTTTCTCCCACTCTGTCCAGTATCTCCCATTGTGATCCCTTTCTGAGTGGTTGGCATTGGTAGCTGGGCACCATCTTGTTCGTCTAGTCTAAGGGTCATATAGATTGAAGTTTTCATGGTCCATTAGTCCTTTAGACTGTTTCCCTGCCTCTTTGATTTTCTTCACTCTTTGCTCCAGATAAGGAGAGACCAATAGTTGCTACTTAGATGGCTGCTCCCAAGCTTTGAAAACCCCAGTTGCTAGTCAGCAAAGTACGATGTAACACAATATTTTTTTATACTGTGTTGCGCCAGTTGAACTTCATATATTCTATGACTGTAGTCCTCAATGTGTAATTTAATTTCACAATTTTAAGCCAGCAGCATGCTCCAAATTTATTGAATTTATCCTAAAGATCTACTTTAAATGATTGTTTTTATTTTATTCCACTTTTGGTGACATGTTTTTATAGTTTTTTTACAGAATACAATCGAGAGAATTTTTATTAATCATAGCTTAAAATAATGTTTTGGAATTCATAAATCATATCTTAAATGTACCAGACTATTTCCCTTGCTATTTATCCATGAGTTCAACATGTATCCATGATCATTTATGCATGCCTTTTGTTAAAATGAGATGAAAGAATTTTAATAACTTCTCAAAACAATGAAATCTTCTAAAAATTTTATTGTATATTTAAATCTCTTTTATCTTTACTTTTGGTACTACCATACAGTTTTTCCCTAATTGTTTAATTCAATGAGAGCCATTTTAACGGAAATGACTATTTAATATAACAAACCTAAGATACGGAGGGTTTAAAACTAGAATATTCAATATTTTAAGTAAGAGAAAAAGAAAAGCCTCTGGTTCTATAAGGAACCTGTCCAGTTCTCCTGGTGAAGTGAGATAGAAATGTGTAAATTTACACGTAGTGAGAAATTTATACCTCTAGAATCTGGGTGCTTTGACCATAAGACCCTTTTCTGCTTGTGGAATGTATTAGCTGGCATACCAAGGTATCAGATGTCCCATGAGTTTGTATTTGGATACTTACATATTTTTTCTGAAATAAACATCTTTCTGTTGTCATTTTAAACTGATCTAACTCTAACAGTCTCCTAACCTGTTGTTTGGCTGAGAGTTAAGCCATAGGAGTGAGTTCATTTCCAGACCTGAAGAGTGACTGAGGCCATAGTGCCTGAGTGACATACCTTCTGTGCCAATTACATTTACATTGACACCTCAGTGGAAAAGTTTGTTCTTAATCTTTGCAACAGTAAGACTGATACTACACATGAGATGTTGTAATATCTGGACACCCTATGGGAAGGAGTGGAATCCAGAGTCTTGCTTTTTACTCTACATCATTTTGTGTGTGGGTATTTGAGGTGCTCAGGCATGTTTTCAAAGCACTGACCTTCGTGTTAGTCATGCAGTAGAGTTCCAACATAAGACTTTGAAAACGACTGGTTTAATGTTATTTGAAGACAGTTTTTTGTGTGTGGTTTAATTGAGTCATGCTTCGCTGTCTTTTACTGCATTTAATGCCAGTGAAATGTTGATTGTTGACAGAGTCCTTCCAGTGAAGCAGGCCCAGAAAGGTTGTGCTGCTATAGGAAAATACATAAAATAAAAAGTCTTACTCAGATCTGAAGAAGACTCATATGACAGATTAAGAGCAATCAGCTATTCATATATATTTACTAATGACAAGAATGTAAGGTGAGCTATCTGTCCTCAGTAGATCCCTTTCTATATGTTGTATGTTCTATATATCTACCTGAGGAGAGAAAAATCTTAAATGTAATCCAGAATGAATGGAATAATACTGGATGCCCAGTAAAAAAGCACTATAAGAGAAGTGAATATAGAATTTGTAATAGAACCATCTCATTTTTGTCCTTTTTTCTTTAGACAATAAACAAAATGTATTTTTCTTAACCTTTTTTTAGCTCGCTTCTGGCCTGAGAATAAAGGCTTCCACAATAAAACTGTGCACAGAAAGCTCTGGAGCTTGAACATCCCTGCAAATCATTTAGGAGCAAAGGTTTAAAGGCAACAGTTACTTTAGTGACCTTGACGTACAGCTGACTATTGAATTCATTGTAAGTGCTTTTATGGTGACAGAAGTACCACCTGTGAATATACTTAAGTTTTCCCTGGGTAGAGGAGAAATATTCTACATATGTGCTCTGAAGACGAGAGAGAGAGATGCCATGTAGCTGCGTTCACATTCACAATCACAGTTAAGATGCTTTCAGATAATGACAGGTGGTGATGTTATACTGAGGTGTGCATGAGTGCGTTCAAGACTCCTTGAAGTACAAAGCAGAGCCTCCACCAAGCACCACTGCAGAGGACCCATCAACATCATCATCTGTGTGAATGGTGCTGCCCCTGTTTGCAGTGTACAGTCTGTAGTGCTGAGCATAACAGTTCTAGCAGAAAGATGCTGTTATCAGTTTGAAAGTCATTTTATAATCTGTAGGACTTTTTACCAACTGTAATCTATCCTCGGAAGGAAGGTTGGGCAATCCTACTTCGTAGTGATACTGCCTCGGAAACCCAAGGAGGGGTCGCTATGAGTCGGGGCCGACTCGACGGCACATAACAACAACAACAACAACAACAATCTATGGAGAGGCAGAATTCCTGTTTTCCCTAAGAGATACTCCTGAGGAAATACAATGTAGTCTTTCTTGAACATTAAGTTTATCAGAGTAGAAACCCTGTGTCCCCTGGTCACTAAATAGTTTTGGCAGTTGACAATCACCTGTTACCTAGGTTTGTATTTTGTTGTTGCTAGGTCTGGTAGCATAGTGCCTAAGGTACTTGACTGCTAACCAGAAGGCTGGTGGTTCAAACCCACCAGCTACTCCTCAGAAGGAAGGTTGAACAATCTACTTCTGTAGTGATACTGCCTCGGAAACCCAAGGAGGGGTCACTATGAGTCGGGGCCAACTCGATGGCACATAACAACAACAACAACAGGTCCCATTGTGTCAATCCATCTCATTCACGGTCTTCCTTTTTTTTTCACTGACCTTCTGCTTTACCAAGCATTATGTCCTCCAGAGACTTGTCCCTCCTGATACCCCTATCCAAAGTACATGAGACAAAGTGTTGCCATCCTCACTTCTAAGGAGAATTTTGGCTTTACTTCTTCCAAGACAGATTTGTTCATTCTTCTGACAGTCCATGTGTTTTCATTATTCTTGTCCAACACCGTAATTCAAAGGCATCAATTCTTTAGTCTTCCTTATTCATTGTCCAGCTTTTGCATTCAGAGGAGATGACTGAAAATACTAAAGCTTGGTATTTTCAGTTACCTACAACAATCAAAGAGTTCAGACACATAGATTAGAGAATATACACATTTTAAAAAAAGTAACACCTTTTTTGAGATATAATTCATATTCCATACAATTAATTTCTTTAAAGTATACAATTCCATGTTTTTTAATATACTAAGGTTGTGCACCCACCACCACTAACTCCAGAATATTTTTTATCACCCCAGAAACTCCTTGCATATCAGCAGTCACTTCTACTCCATCCCAACCCCAGTCCCTGACAACTGCTGATCTATCTGTCTCTATAGATTTCCCTATTATGGACATTTCATATAAACAGATTCATGTATGCTATTTTCGGGGTTTATCCATGTTGTAAGCATGTATCAGTACTTCATTCCTTTTTATTGCTGACTAGTATTCCATTGTATGGATATAAATACTTTGTTTAACCGTTCATCAGTTGGTGGACATTTGGTTGTTTCTACCTTTTGGCTACTGTGAATAGTGCTATTATGAACATTAGTATACAAGGTTTTGTGTGGATGTATATTTTAATTTCTCTTGGGTATATACCTAGAAGTAGAATTGCTGGATCATACAGTAACTCCAAGTTTAACTTTTTTGAAGAACTGCCAAAATTTGTGGCACCATTTTACATTCCCACAAGCAAAATAATGAGAGTTCTAATCCCTTCACATCCTTTCCAACACTTGTTATTATGTGGCTTTTTGATTCTAGACATCTTAGTGGGTATGAAGTGGTATCTCTTTGTGGTTTTGATTTGTATTTCTCTAATGGCTAGTGATAAGGAGCTCTGGTGGTGCAGTGGTTAAGGCATTTGGCTGCTAAACAAAAGGTTGGTGGTTTGAACCCACCAGCTGCTCCATGGAAAAAAGATGAGGCAGTCTGTTTCCATAAAGATTTACAGCCTTGGAAACCCAGTGAGGGTCCTTATGAATTGGAATCAACTCAATGGCAGTGAGTTTGGTTTTGATTTTGGAATGGCTAATGATACTGATCATCTTTTCATGTAGGTATTGGCCATTTTTATATCTTTTTTTTTTTTTTTTTAGAAACATCTGTTCAAATCTTTTGCCTATTTATTTTTGTTTTATTTGTCTTTTTATTACTGAGTTGTAAGAATTCTTTTTATATCCTGAACATTGGACCTTTATGTTTTATAGCTTATGCTTTTTGTGTCATATGTGGCTACAGCAGTGTGCTCAAACGTAGCAACAATTGTAAGGACAGTGCAGGACCGGGTGACATTTTGTTGTTATACATAAGGTCACTATGAGTTGCAGCCAACTAGATGGCACCTAACAAAATTGCTCAACCCAAGGTGACAAAGATTTATCCTTTATTTTCTTCTAAGAATTTTATAATTTTAGCTCTTACATTTAGATCAGTGATTCATTCTAAGTTTATTTTTATATATTGTGTGAGGCAGGAGGTCCAACTTTATTCTTTTGCATGTGGTTATCCAGTTGTTCCAGAACCATTTGTTTTAAAGACTAGACTTTGCTAGTAATTTGTCTTGACATCTTGTCAAAATCAACTGAATATAAATGTAAGGGTTTATTTTTGTGTTCTCAATTCTATTCCTTTGATCTAGATATCTGCCCCTATGTTAGTACAACACTCTTGATTACTGTAGCTTTGAAATAAGTTTTGAAATGGGGAAGTGTGAATTCTATAACATTGTTCTTCTTTTGAAAATTGTTTTAGATATTCTTGGTCCCTTGTACTTCCATATGAATTTTAGAATCAGCTTATGAACTTCTGCAAAATAGTTGCAATTTTGATAAGGATTTATTAAAAGCTGTAGATCAATTCTGGGAGCATTGACATCTTGACAATATTATTTCTGAACATGATGTGCCTTTCTGTTTGTTTAGGTCTTCTTTATTTTTTCATAATGTTTGTAATTTTCAATATACAGGTCTTGTACTTCTTTATTAAACACACTCCTAAGTATTTTATTCTTTTTGATGATATTATAAATGGAATTGTATTCTTCATGTGTTGTTTGTCTGTGTTTTCCTTAATTTTGTCAGTGTTTTCCTTGATATGTCTCTCAATCTGTTGAAGGTATCTAAATATAATTCCTTTGCATTCCTTATCAGGGAGTTCCAATGCTGCTTCTTCCTCAGGGAGGTTTTCTCAGTCTCTGTTCTGGTCTGTTGTTTCTACCACTTCATCTTGTTTCTTTGTGTGGTCAGTTGTCTCTAAGACATTGTGACATTGTTGTATTTATATCTAATTGGTGATTGTCTGTTGGTGTGATTCACCCAAGATTTTTTTTTTCTTTGTTTTTCATACATCTGAGTGAGCAGGACACTGTGCTCCTCTATTCTAGTTGGCAGCACTTAGGCACTCACTACCTGTCTTCTGGTGGGTGTGATAGAGAATCAGAGTGGGTATACAGATCTCTATTAGCTGTTTGTGAAGAGCAGTTAAAGGTGAATTAGGCTGGTATTGGCCACTATTTATTGTCGGTCAGTTGGTGCAGAAACAGGTGTGGTGGCCCTCACTCAGTGGCGCTGCAAGAGGTCTTGGTATGGTTGGGTTGTATGGGCATGGTTGCTGTCTCCCAATTAGTTAGACAAAAAAAAAAAAAAAAAAAACCCCAAAAAAAAAAAAAAATGAGGACGAAAACACAAACTGCATATATAAACAGGAATAATCTCAAAAAAAAGGAAAGACAATAACTAAGAAGAAATACTTTAAAAAGACAAAAGAAAGATGACACTAAAAATTTTTTAAAAAGACAAAAGAAAGAAATAGAAAAAGATAGAAAAACCACAATATCTGGGTGGGAGGAGTAAGAACAAAAGGCAAACATAAAAGAGTAAAAAGAAAATTAAAAAAAAAAAAAAAAAAACCTGCAAAAAGAAAATAAGAGATGAGAAGAACCAAAAGAAAGAAAAAAGATGGGAACCAGGAAAAGAAAAGGAGGGGGTGGGGGAAACAAGCAGAAGTGAAGGGAAAAAGAAAAGAAAAAAGAAGAAAGGAAGATGGAAAAAAAAAAGAATAATTTAAAAACAAAATAGAGTGGGGTAAGGCAGGGAACCCAGGCTCTATCAGGGCACATGGACCTGGAATGGAATTCCTGCCAGTCCGGAAGGAATGTAAAGGTGGGTGATGGCCACACCTCCTTTAACTAAGAGGATGTGGGGGTATAAGAGCAAGAAGGGGAATATCACACATTTCTATTCATCAGCCTCCAGTGCAGTTGCCGATGCTGCCCTTGGCAAGTAGAGCCTACTCTTAGGAGGCTGTTCGGATCAGAATGCTACTTGCAAATATTCAAAATGGCCATACCACTTGCAAATATTCAAAATGGCTGCACCCTCAGGACATCCAAAAGTCCACAACTCACTTTGTCTCCTTATTTAGCTGTTTTCCTTTCTAGTCTTCACCCACCAGTGCAGTTGTCCTTGCAGGCCTTTGCGAGCAGGGCTGATTCTTAGGTTGCTGCACAGGTTGTAATGCCACTTGTAAATATTCAAACTGACCAGGCCAGCAGGATAATCAATAGTTTGGAGCCCTGTTTGTCTCCTTATTCACTGTTTCATTCAGGTTCTTCTACTAGTTGGTATTCTTTATCCTTCCCTTCAAAGCTCAGGGTTCCTGGATTATTTTCTATATCTGTTTCAATTGGTTTCTCATTTCTTTGTTGAAGAGGGTCTGTGTAGCTTGTCTGTCTATTCCACCATCTTGCTGGAAGTCAACCTGGAATTGTATTCTTAATTTCATTTTTGGGTTGTTCATTGCTAGTGTTTAGAAATATAATATTAATCTTATATCCTGCAATCTTGTTGAACACATTTTTTAGTTATAATAGTATTTTGTATGGATTCTTTATGATTTTCTATGTATAAGACCATGTCATCTGCAAATATATTTTTATCACTTTTTTCCATTCTGAATGTTTTTCCTTCTTTTTCTTGCTATTGTCCTGCACAATGAATAAGGAAGACTGAAGAAGAGTTGATGCTTTTGAGTTGTGGTGTGGGCGAAGAATACTGAAAGTACCAGGGACTGCCAAAAGAACTGACAAATCTTTCCTGGAAGAAGTTCAAACAGAATGCTCCTTCAAAGCGAGAGTGGCCAGACTTTGTCTCACCTATTTCGGTCATGTTGTCAGAAGGGATCATTCCCTGGAGAAGGAGGGTCAATGAAAAGGCCCTCAACAAGATGGATTGACATAGTGGCTGCAATAATGAGCTCAGGCATAGCAAGGATTGTGGGGCTGGCACAGAACCAGGCAGCTTTCGTTCTGTTGTACATGGGGTTGCTATGAGTCGGAGATGACTTGCTGGCACCTAACCACAACAACAGCACTATCTTCGCTAGAACGTCTAGTACACTGTTGAATAGAACTAATGAGAACATCCTGGTCTTGTTCCTGATTTTAGGGGAAAAGCATTCAGTCATTCACCACTAAATGTGATGTTAGATATGTTTTTTTTTTTTTATAGATGTTGTTTATCAGATTGAAGATACTGCTTTCTATTTCTAGTTTGTTGAGTGTGTTTTTACATGAAGAGTGTTGGATTTTGTCAAATTCTTTTCAGAATCTATTGGGATGATCATGTGCTTTTTGTCTTTTATCTTATGAATATGATGTGTTACATTGATTTTCATGTTAAATCAACTTGCGTTTTGGGATAAATCCCTCTTGGTCATGGATGTATGTGTGTGTGTATGTGTGTGTGTGTTGGCAGGGTTGTTTTCTGGTATTTTGTTGAAGATTTTTATGTCTGTGTTGGTCTGAAGTTTTCTTTCTTGTGATGACTGTGCTTGTCTCAGGGTAATTTTGGCCTCATAGGATGAATTATGAAGAGTCCCTGCACTATTTTTTGGAAGACTTTGTGAAGGATTGGTGTTAATTCTTCTTTAAATATTTGGTGGAATTTACTAGTGAAGCAACATGTGTCTGGACTTTTCTCTTGTGAGTAATTTTTTATTATTATTACAAATTCAGTCTCTTTACTGAGTAAATCTATTCAGATCTTTTATTTATTTTTGAGTCGATTTTAATAATTTGTATCTTCCTAGGAATTTGTCCATTTGATCTACATTATCTAATTTGTCAGCACCCAGTAATCCTTTTTATTTTGGTGGGGTCAATATATCTTTCACTCCTGATTTTTGTAATTTGTATCTTCTCCCTTTACCCTCTAGGGTCTGGCTAAAAGTTTGCCAATTTTGTTGATCTTTTAAAAGAACCAACTTTTGGTTTACGTACATATTTTTGACCACAAGAAAGAAGACCAGTTTTATTTACTGAGAAACAAGACTGCAAACCCACAAGCATGGAGTGTTGAAGTTACACAGTCTGAATTTCTAGTACTCAAATTGTTTTATCTTTCCTTTATAGCTTTGCACATGATACTTTAGGACTTGGAATACTTTTTCTATCGTATTTGCCTGGTTCACTCTTATCCATCCCTCCAGACATGGTTCAGGTGTAACCCTTTCCCTAAAACCCTCCCTGGCTGTCTGAGGTAGCCCTCTTATGTCCACCCTGTGCTTCACTTTAGCATGTTTTCTAATTATCTATTGGTATCTCCCCTTCTGCATTCTGAAGTCCTTATAGAAGGAACCATGTCTTTATACTATGGTTTCTTGCATCTAGGGGGAGTTCAGTAAATTTGAGTTCCCTTTGTTTCCCTGTCCACCAAATATTACCAAGCACAATGACTGCTAAGTGGTTTTTAGGTGGATGTGATATAGCTATGCAGTATACCTATACTTTTCTTTGGCAAGGAGAGTATATAAATAGATACCATGACTATTTTTAAAAAAGATTTTATTGTGATTTGGGTGAAAGTTCACAGAGCAAATTCATTTTCCATACATCAGTTCATAAACATTTTGTCTCATGACATTGACTGCAGTTTCCCACAATGTAACAGCTCTTCTTCCATTTCCTCCCCATAGTTACCTCTTCCCTGTGTCCTTCCCTCCCATGTACTCCTGCCCCCAAGCAGTCTCCCTGTGCAAACACTGCCCTTGTGTTCTCCCGTGATTGATCTCTCCAAGGAACGTGCCTACCTTATGTAAATGTTCAGCCCATGTATCAGTCTTTTATTTGGCTGGAAGCCACAGGAGTGAGTTCGGTTCCAGACCTGAAGGGCAGCTAAGGGCTGTAGTCTCAAGGGTTTCACCAGGCTCTATCAGACCAGCAAACCTGGTCTTTTTTTTTTTAATTATTTTGAGTTTTGTTCCACAATGTTCTCCTACTCTATCCAGGATCTCTTACACAGATCTCCCTTTGAATGGTTGACAGTGATAGCTGGGCACCATCTAGTTCTTCTAATCTCATGGTCATATAGGCAAAGGATTGCATGTTCTACTAGTCCCTTAGACTAATTGTTTCCATGTGTCTGATTTTCTTCATTCTTTTTTGCTCTGGATGAGGAGAGACCCATCATTGCATCTAGATGGCCGCTTGCAAGCTTTTAAGAGCCCAGTTGCTATTCACCAAAGTAGGATGCAGAACAGTGTTTTTGTGTAGTATGTTATGCCACTTGAGCTAGATGGCCCCTGGGACCATGATCCCAAGCCCACAGGTCCAATTATTTGATCCCTCCAGGTAGCTGGCTGTGGCCAAGAAGTCACCACAACTTTGTCCTTTGTCAGCTCTACTATATACCTGGACATTCTTACAGAACATGCAAATATGCTTGTAGAAATGTCTGCCAACCCTGTACATGGTCACCATGACTATTTTGATGGTAAGTACAGCAAAGAATCAAGTTCTCCTACTATCCTTTGCCCTTCTCCCTCTCCCATACTTTTTCTGTTACAGAAATAGCTTGTCATTATAAATTAGGATACCTTTGTTGTTGTGTGCCGTCGAGTCGGACCCGGCCCATAGTGACCCCTCCTTGGGTTTCCGAGGCAGTATCACTACGGAAGTAGATTTCCCCATCTTCCTTCTGCAGGATACCTCTAGGGTAGGTTTTACCTTTGTATAACCAAAAGGTTTTTTGAAGTAGTTTTCCAAATACAAGAATAATCAGCACCTAAAAATACAAGGAACTGAACTTCTGAAAGTAGATGGGTTTTTTTTCAATTAACTCTTTATTTTTACAATTAATCATACCATTCTTGATTCCCTGAAACCTGATTCTGCCCTCTTCGCTGATCACTTGCCACTTGCTAAACCCAAATCCTAGGTAAAAGCCACCAGCTGATTTCTGTGTTTCTAATTTATTGAATGCTTGCTGGCACAAGCCAGAGGATTCAGCTTGCTTAGCATGACTATTTGACATCCTCTTCCTTTTCTCTTACTGGTTCTGTATCAGGCTCCCTACACGTTTTTACTTAAGGTTTCATCATCTCTTCTATTCCCATTTCTTTTGGTAGAGTAGCCAACCTCCTACTTGACCCCATCTCCTACTTTACTGGAAAAAAATCAATATGATCTGAAGTGAGTTTTCTCAGTTTTCCTCCTTTAACCTCAAACTACTTTTATCCTCTGCTTCTCTTTCCTTATTTCTCTGGCTTTCCCTTCTGTAGCCTTGATCCTTACCTGTCTCTCAGAACCCAACTAACTCAATTAAGTTTTCTCACATGTACTTTTAAGTTATTTTTGTTGCCTTCAGTTTTCCCTTAGCCTAAAAAAATAACTTTCCTCAAAACTACCACTTTGTTTCATGCATTTTTTTCCACTCCCACATTTCTTGAAAAGACTTTTGCAGCCTCTTTGGGTCACAGTTCCCTTTAATAACCACAAGAAGGGTTAGTGTAATACCTTATCCCATTTGAGTTTTACATAGTTTCTCTTCCTAGGTATTTCTGTAGCTCCCTAAGGAATGTTTTACATACTCCACAAATCCATCTTGGATATTGCTTGTCACTTTAGGCAGCCACCTGGCACCAAACCACAGACACACAGTTCTTTAATGATCCTTAAGTTTGCTACCACACTACCCCTACTGCTAAAAGCATGGATATTGGCCCATGCCTTAATTCCTCTAAGTTTAGCTAAGAAGAGGTTGTAGTGTTTGGCAAAGCTTTACTGAAGACTTGAGAATAAATGAATGGCATTTTATCACAGAAAAATAAAATCTTAAAACTGAGTAACAGTAATAATATGACCACTCACAGTGTTCTTAGGCAAAGCCCCTCCATGCAGTGCCTCTCTTTGGCTTGCTGCCATGTTTTAGAGGCCAGCTTACTCACAATGGGTGTGCTCCATCATATGGCTCCTTTACTCAGAGCCCATGTGCACTATCCACACAGCAAGTTCTATAAAGAAGGAAAATATAAAAATCACAGCTTTCCTCCCAATCTACTTCCTGGCCACAATCTACTGAGGTACAACTGTACATATAAAAGAATTTTAGATATAAGTATACAATCAGTTAATGTTTTCTAGAAGTTTTATGTTTTAAATTAGGATCTTGGCTTTACCTTTGTATAACCAAAAGGTTTTTTGAAGTAGTTTTCCAAAAACAAGAATAATCAGCACCTAAAAATACAAGGAACTGAACTTCTGAAAGTAGATAGGTTTTTTTTTTCAAGATTTTAAAGGTTCCAGAATCAGTTTTTAATTGACTTAATACAGAGTCTGTGTGCTATCCCTATCTCCAGCAGTTTCCCCAGCACATGTCCTACCTCCAGCAGTCTCCTGAGCACATGGCCTGATGAGGAGATACAGATTCTCATCTCCCAGCTGTCTCTCAGCACCTTCATTGTCTCAGATTCTATTCCAAGTATGGTAGGTGACACGAAGGCCTATATTCCCCATGCCATGCTTTCCAATATTGATTCTCTGTATTGGAGACCTACTAAAACTTTTCTTATAAGCCATGTCTCATGATCTGAAACCCTCTCCAAAGATCTTTTTTGTGAACTTTCCAAAATCTAGAAGGTCCTCTGAGGTTTATCATTCAACGTGGGCAGGCATTTGTATCCTATATAATGGTATGGCTGATATTCTTGGTGGTGGTTTTTTTGTGTGTGTGTCTGTATTAATAAGTTCAAAGTATCCTAATTTCCAGTGAAAGTATTTAATCAGACAGGGTTTTTTTTTTTAATTAGGATTTGGGTGAAGATTTACAGAGTAAATTCACTTTTCATACAGCAGTTCACATATACTTTGTCTCATGTCATTGACCAAAA
>NW_006922022.1:1655864-1664805 GCF_000298275.1 Orycteropus afer afer | reverse complement strand
TTGCATAAATGCCCTTTTTTATGTTGAGGAATGTCCCTTCTATTCCTATTTTGCTGAGAGTTTTGATCAGAAATCGGTGTTGGATTTTATCAAATGCCTTTTCTGCATCAATTGATATGTTAATCAGACAGTTTTGATCTATGTATGATAGGATTACTCATAAGTGGAAAGAACTGTCTGGAAGGGACAAGTGGAAGTTTTTTAAGTTGTCGCTACCTAAACAGTATTGAGTGATCTTTGTGGATAGAAATACCTAGTTCATTTTAAAGTAGGCCAGAAAAAAATGAGGGATTCTTACTACCTTAGAAACAATGTCTTACCTTTTCTTTTCTCTAGCCCCCTTCCTTCCCCACCCCCCTCTTTCTCTTTTCCATATATTCTCAGCATGACTTCCTAAAGGTACAGATAAAATGGTTGGGGTTATTTGAAAAAAGTGTCTGAAGTTCTCCTCCCAGCCAGAAGGAATTGTACTATAAAGTGGAATAATTTGAAAGGGAGGAGTTTGTCTTTTTCATGCACAATAAAAAGCTTTCAATTCTTTTAATAACTGAAAAGGCTTATACTTTTGTTAGAGTCTCCATGAATGTCTGATAAAGTTCAGATGGTAGTCGTAGTTTATTTCATGAACTAGGAGAATACCAACTTCTTTTGAGAAGATTCTGGCTCGCTCTGACACTCTTCCTCTCTTATGGAGCATATTGCATGCTGCTATGTGAGCAATGCTGTTTAAAGTGATAATGTTTAAAATTCAATATTAAGGGAAATATTATAACATAGACATAGCCTTCACATACTTTTGAGGCTACTTTCTCAATCAGCAGTAATTGAGCTGGTAATATGTCTGTAGAACAGGAGAGTGGTATGAGAATTTAGAACCGAATTCACTTATCAGCTGTGTAAACTTTGGCAAGTTATTTGACCTCTGTGAACCTCAGATTTCTTTAGGGGCTGAGGGAAATAATGATACCTTCTTGCTAGGCTCTTGTGAGCATTATGTGAGAGACTATTTAGCATACAGTTAAGGGCAGACAATGGTTACTGTCTTAGACACGTAATTTGATTGTGAGGCACTAAATCCTACCCAAAATTTCTGGAAGTAAAGAGAGGTAATTCATGCAACCCAAGGGCAAGGAGTGCAGCTGAGTCTCCAGAGGGAGCAAAGGGTCTGTTTAAAGTGACTACTGAGTGCTTAGCACCTTTTTAAGGGAAGCTTGGTTCTGTTCCCGAAGTCCCACAGACTTTTGTTCCTGGGTAAGCAAGAGTGTTTAATGCTGTTTGTGAAATCTCTTTGGCTGATGCCAGATAATTGTGTAAGGAGTTAGGATAATCTGCTCACTGGGATATAGTTGTCTGAGATGACAAAAGTCTATAAAAATCACTTTATTTGTGTTAATTCACCCCAAGGTTGGCAGGCAAGCACTGAAATATGTGTGTGTTGGTTATTGGAACTAAGCACTACTGTGTCACTTTACCTCCAGTGCAGGCTAAGGAGAGAATTTGAAATGTGAGGATCAGAAGATTCTGCTCAGAAACGATTTTGGTTTTCTAGAATCAGTAATGCAGAATAAATTGCCCTTTCCAATATGCAGTGTATTGGAGACTGAGGGATCTGTAGTCCTCTGGATCAGAAGAGACTTTAGTTTCCTGTGAAGGAGAAACTGATTGGAATAGTAGAGCTTTAGAATAGTAGAGCCAAGGTGAGCAATAAATCTAGAAAGAAGAAAAGCCAGTGAGGCATGGGCCCTTGGCTGTGAGGTACTATGATTAATCTGTAGTCCTAAAACCTACCATGGTCAGTGAGAAAGTGCAAACTTTCATGGCTAAAAATACCCCAAAATGGATGGATGCAGCTTCATGCCTGTTACGTTAGAGAGGATTTTAAAAATAATCATAACTTTGTGTCAGTAGTCGTGCTAATGTGAGTAGATATGTAAATAAGTGCAGTGTTTCTGGAATGCATTTGATCATATGTATAATAATCCTTAAATACATTCTAGGAATCTTTCCTAAGGAACTTTCCATTCATTGATTTTCATAGATCTGAACTAAGCCACACAAGTGAAAAGGGGTTGATCCTGGCACTACCAACAAATATTTTGCTAAGTTTAAGTCACTATGAATTTATGACCACCACTTGCCTATCAGTTTGACATATTGTGGTGGGTTACATGTTGCTATGAGGCTGGAGGCTATGCCACATACCTGCAGGGGTACCCATGGTGGACAAGTTTCAGTGGAGCTTCCACACTAAGTCAGACTAGGAAGAAGGATAAGGGCCATCCACTTCTGAAAAAATTGGCTACTGAATAGGAATAGTGGTGGAAAACTGTCTATTAGTGGAAATTTTTATGAGTAGCTCTAGAACACTGTCTGGTATAGTGCCAGAAGAGCCCCTCATGACTTGAAGCACTTACTGATGAAGATCAAAGACTATGCCTTCAGTATGGATTACACTCCAGCATAAAAAAAAAAAAAAAAAAAAACTGAAAATTGCCACAACTAGACCAAAAAACAGCATCTTGATAAATGGAGAATAAATGGAAGTTGTCAAATATTTCATTTTACTTGGTTCCACAATGAACATCCATGGAAGCAGTGGTCAAGAAATCAGATGTCATACTGCACTAGGGAAATCTGCTGCAAAAGGCCTCTTTAAAGTGTTAATGAGCAAAGATGTCTCTTTGAAGACTAAAGTGTGCCTAACGTAACCCATGGCATTTTTAATCTCCTCATACGCATGTGAGATTGTTGTTGTTGTTATGTGCCGTCGAGTCAGACCTGACTCATAGCGACCCCTCCTTGGGTTTCCAAGGCAGTATCACTACGGAAGTAGGATTGCCCAACCTTCCTTCCGAGGAGTGGCTGGTGGGTTTGAACCGCCAGCCTTCTGGTTAGCAGTCAAGTGCCTTAGCCACTATGCTACCAGAGAGCTGGACAACAAATAAGGAAGACCAAAGATGAGTTGATGCCTTTGAATTACAGTGTTGGCAAAGACTACTGAAAATACCATGGCCTTCCAGAAAAATGAACAAATCTGTCCTGGAAGAAGTATAGCCAGAATGCTCCTTGGAGACAAGAATGGTCAGACTTCATCTCACTTACTTTGGTCACATTGTCAGAAGGGGCCATACGTTGGAGAAGGATATCGTGCTTGGTAAAGTGGAGGTTTAGCAAAACAAGGGAAGACCCTCAACAAGATGGACTGACACTGTGGCTGCAGTGATGGGCTCAAGTATAGCAATGACTATAAGGATGGCGCAGGACTAGACATTGTTTCATTCTGCTGTACACAGGGTCACTATGAGTCAGAGCTGACTCAATGGCACCTAACAACATGAATTTATGGACAAATGAATTTATATTTTAGAACCAAACCTGTTGATAAGTAGAAATACCTCTGTGTGCAAATTGATTTTGATTTATGTCTACATGTACACCTACTTCTCACTTAAAAGACTATCTTGTTATCCAATATTTTACATTTACAACAGTAGTGAAAAATGTCAGACTATTTTGGACATTAATGATACATGTCTGGCAATAACTAACATGAGATCTCTGATGGGGTCTCTGATTAGCAGACTCTGTGTGCATGGAGAAAGGAAACTCATATTGTGTTGTATTTCACCGCCTGGTTGAAGAAAGGGATATGGTCTCTCTGAGCTGCAAGGGTGCTGGGCAGAGCATAGGAGGATTGTAGTGGGGCCAGTGGGGTTGGGATGCTGCCTGGTGGGTCCTGGATGACCCAGGGGGCTGAGGCTGGGGTAGTGGCAGCCAGTGTCCTCAAGATGGGCCACCTTCAGGACCAGGGTAGTAGTGGGACCATGGGGTCCGGCCTCAACTCCCAGCCCCAAGTTGTGGTAAGGATGAGCCACGCCATAATCAGAAGGAGCCCTGAGATGGGACTCTTGGATGCCTGGGACCTCAGGACCCCATGCTGGCTGACCAGTACCTGTGTAGCCCCTTATACTTACTTAATACCTTCTCTTGGGCCAGCACAGGTGAGGGTGGGGCAGGGTACCTGGGTGGGGGTGAGATCAGCAGGTGAGTGGCCAGTGTATCTGTAGTTTAAGGTCTGGCCTTGATGTCAGGGGGGATTAGTGATTCTCATGGGGACATGGGGGTGCAAGGGGGGGCAGAGAGGGGCAGAGCTGCCCAATTAGAGATGGGATACTCAGTCAAGAGGCCAGAGGAAGGGACCCAATGGGCAGTGTGCACCATCCTGCAGCTTACAGGTCCTTCTACCCACAGACAGGGAGCCCCTGGCAAAGCCACCAAGATCATTTTAAGGTCCTTGAGGAGATGTGCATGGTCCATCCTGATGGTACAATGAGGGCAAGAGAGGAAGGAGACCCTGGGGATGAGGAGTGGGGCAGTACTTGGGCTATCCTGACTCTGGAGGACTGAGCGGCCCTCCCCTGCAGGTAGCAGTGGGAGCCGAGTCCTCTTGAGGCAACCTGGGGGAGATGAAGGTGACATGTGACCTCAGCAGGGGCCAAGTGGGACATTCACAGTATAGGTGAGGGGGTGAACTGATACAGTCATCCTTCATTTTCACATAACACTGAGTTTTGCATGACAACCTGGTTTTTGGAACATAACCATGTCAACAAGTGAGAATGTAAATATCTATATTGGTACCTTTTGAGGAGGAAACACACCCAAATATAACCAGTGGTAGAATTGTGGATAGTTTTTAATTTCTTCATCATAGTTTTATATGGTTCTAAACGTTCTACAATCAACATGTATAATTTTATGTTTAGAATAAAATGAACTATAAAAATAATAGACATTGTATTGTGGATACAAAAACACAGTATAAGAAAGAAGGCTCCATATTTATGTGGCAAATGGGAATAGTTGTGCATGAATTAATGCAGTGCACCAAGGGAAAAAAAATTTTCTTGATCACGTGGAGAGTCATTTCAAAAACAGATGATACTGGTATAACTGGATCTCCACATGCAAAATAATGAAGTTGGACCTGTGCCTTACATCAAATATGAAAATCTACTCAAAATGGATCAATGACCTAAATATAAGAACTAAAACAATAAAAATATTAGAAGAAAACATAGGGAGAAAACTCCAAGACATTATTTTTGACAATGTATTCTTAGATATGACACCAAAAGCATAAGCAACAAAAGAAAAAAATAAATTATACTTCATCAGAATAAAAATTTTGCACATGAAAGGACTTTATCAAGAAAGAGAAAAGACAGCCTAGAGAATGGCAGAAAATATTTGTGAACCACATATCTACTAAAGGTTTAATATCCAGAATATATAAAGAAATCCTACAGTTCTACCATGAAAATGCAAACAACCTAATTAAAAATTAGCAAAAAACTTGAATAGAATAAAAAAGTTTCTCCAAAGAAGATATGCAAATAGTCAAGAAGCACATAAAAAGAAGCCCAATGTCATTAGTCATCAGGGAAATGCAAATCAAAACCACAATGAGATAGTACTTCATACCCATTAGAATGGCTGATTTCAGAAAAATGGATAATTACAAATGTTAACTAGGATATGGAGAAATTGAAACACCTCATGCATTGCTGGTGGGAATGTAAAGTGATGTGATGCAAAAAGTTAAACAAAATTACCATGTTGTTGTTATGAATTTCCATATGACCTAGCAATTCCACTCCTAGGTATATACTCAAGAAAAAATAAATTAGACTTGAAAAAGAGACTGAAGCATACTAGTATACCAATGTTCATTGCAGCATTATTCACAATGTTGTTGTTGTTGTTGTTATGTGCCGTCGAGTCAAACCCGACTCATAGCGACCCCTCCTTGGGTTTCCGAGGCAGTATCACTACGGAAGTAGGATTGCCCAACCTTCCTTCCGAGGAGTGGCTGGTGGGCAAAAAAAAAAAAAAGAAAGGAAAAAAGAAGCAACTCAAGTGTCCATCAATAGATAAATGGATAAACAAAATGTGGTCTATCCATACCAAACTAAAACCAAACCCACTGCCATCAAATTGATTCTGACTCATAGTAACCCCCAGTGGGTTTCCAAGACAGTAAATCTTTCTGGAAGTAGATAGCCCCATCTTCCTTCTGTGGAGCAGCTGGTGGGTTTGAACTGCCAGCCTTCTGGTTAGCAGTCAAATGTCTTTGGCACTGCACCACCAGAGCTCCTTTCAGCTATAAGAGAAATGATACAGGCTACAACATGGATGAAGCTTAAAGACCTTATATTGAGTGAAATAAGCTAGACACAAAATGACAAATATTTTGTGATTCCACTTATATGAAATATCTAGAATAGGCAAATGCATAGAGACCAAAGTTTGTGAGTGGTTTCTAGGGGTGGGACAAGTCATTTAATCTCTTTGAGTCTTAATAATCTCATCTGTAACATGAGACTAACAATAGGCTGTTTTTGGAAATTACATAAGATAATCGGAATAATGTATTTTGCACAGAACCTGGCTACCAGAGGTATTGAGTTTCTCTTTGGGGTGATGAAAACCTATTGGAAAAGGAGTAATGGTAGTATAACATGATAGGTGTAATCAATATCTCTGAATTGTATGCTTAAAAGTGATTTAAATGGCACATTTTTATTATATATATTTTATTACCATAAAGTTAAAAAAATAAAACAGTAACAGCAGAAGTAAAAACTTTCCATCTTTGAAATTTGTCTAAGGTGAATGCAGAAGGAATCGAAGGAACTCATATACTGGAGATGCTGGAAACATACCTACTAGGGGCAGAAGACAGTGGTCAGGGAGGGTCATGGAGTATGAGATAGAAAGGACTATCACTTATTAAATGTGTACTGTGACTAGGGGACTAGGCATTTTGCACAATTCTCTCATTTGAGCCTCATGTCAGTCCTAGGGGATAGGTATTATCATCACCATTCAACAGATGGGGAAACTAAGAGAGAGCTCATAAATGGTAGATCTATGAGTGAACTCAGATCTCTCTCAAATCCATCCTACTCTCAAGAAGAGACAAGTGCAAAAGATATCCAAGAGGAGGACTGGGGCTGTGTTTGCAAAGAATGGTAGGTAGAATAATTTATAAAGTTCTTATTGAATAAGGGTTGATAGTTAAATGCAAGTATACTCCTGGCTCTCATTCTGTGATTTGTTATATATGTGGATAAGCTATCTGGCAGTTCTCCTGTAATGCTGTTTTAATTTTCCTCTAATAAATTCCTTGTCTTCCTAAGTCCCAAGTAAAAGATGCATTCTCAGGTGTTAACGCAACGGATTATTTAGACAACTCCCTTCTACTTACTTACACTCTTTACTTAGTTTATAGGACAAATGATAGCAACACTGTTAACAGGGACAGTCCCTCATTTTGGTGTGTCCTGAGAGCCAGCTTCTGTACAGAATATTTTATTCAGATTGTCTCACATGATTCCCAAAAAATACCTTATTGTATTCCCATTTTACAGATGTTGTTGTTGTTGTTATGTACTGTCGAGTTGGACCCGACTCATAGCGACCCCTCCTTGGTTTTCCGAGGCAGTATCACTACGGAAGTAGATTGCCCCATCTTCCTTCCGAGGAGTTGCTGGTGCCTTTGAACTGCCAGCCCACTGATTAGTAGTCCAGTGCCTTAGGCACTATGCTACCAGAGCGCCCATTTTACAGATGAGAATATTGATATTCAAGATTAAGTAAGTTGTTTGAATCAGGCAATGAAGGAATGGCATATTCTCTCAATTCCACAGCTTTTCCTATACTGGAAAAGACTGATAATTTGGGAAGAAACCAGTTATACTGTGACATGTGGTATAATTGACTGTCCAAAAATCAAAAATGATAATTCAGTACTTATTTAAAAGAGAAAAAAATAACATGCATCCTCTAGCCTCTGCCAGACATACCTGGATCCATCAAGGCCAAACTATTTCTTATTTTGTGTGCAGTTGTTGATGAACTTAGGTAGACTGGTTGATCAATGGAGAATTTCAAAGCATTCTTCTTCTTTGCATTATTGGCTAGTTATAAACTCTTTACTTGGTTGAAAGACACTGCAGAACCGAGTGTTGAACAAGAAGGGATAACTTAGTAAAGGAATGAAAGCAGAATTTTCAGAAACTGCTGATGTGTAGGAAATGAAAGGGGCCGATAATAGCAATTAATGATTGTGAAATCTGGGCCTCTTTGCTGTGAGTCTAAAAACCAGTTCTAAAACAGAAGAAGATTAAAATACATATTGATCTGCTGATGGGCAAAAGGTAAAGTTTAAAAGCAAAGAATTGACCAATATGTATTACATTAATTAAATCCCTTTCTGCGATGTGAATAAACACAAGCTGCTAACCAGTATCTGTGAGTTCCTGAATTGATTCTGAATTGAGTACACTTCAAAGATCAGGACCATGTCTGTCTGCAATCACCTTCAGAGAGGCTATCTTGCTGCAGAGGGAAGCCCTAAGACACTTGAAGTTCTCGGGGCAACTGATCCTTTACTTACTTTCCTAATGCAGTGGTTGTAATAACAACGGGCTTTGAAGTGCAAAGCCTTCCTGAAGTTATTCTCTCATTAAAACCCACCATACTCTCGTAACGTCTAAGAACTCTAATGGAAATGATTTTATGTTAAGAGAGCAACAAGAACCCATTGTGCTCTCCTTGTTTGCCAGGCACCCCTTTAAGTTCTGACCATCTTATTGAATTTGAGACATAACACTCTGTAAAAGTAAAGAGGATCTTGAAGAACTTTCCTATTCTCTTGTTTTATTTATTTGTTTTTTCATATATGGCCTATTAACTCTGATTCTGTAAGGATCCTAAAGGATTGAACCAAAAAAAAAAAAAAAAAAACCCACCACTACTGGCCTAATAAGTAGCATCACTGTAATTGTAAAGGAAATATTGATAAATTTGATTACATTAAAATTGAGTCATAACAAAAGATAATACCAAAAGGGTTAAAAAAAAAAAAAAAAAGCAT
>NW_006922022.1:1648521-1655764 GCF_000298275.1 Orycteropus afer afer | reverse complement strand
AAAAAAAAAACCCACCTCACTGCCATTGAGTCAATTTGACTCCTAGTGACCCCTCCTTGGGTTTCCAAGGTGTTATCCCTATGGAAGTAGATTGCCTAATCTTCCTTCTGAGGAGTGGCTGGTGAATTTGAACTGCCAGCCTTCTGGTTAGCAGTCAAATGCCTCAGGCACCACCAGAGCTCCTAAGGGATTGAGGGGCATAGCAATTAGGAAATACTGTAGAAATTTAGAGTGTGGTACAGGCGGAATTTCAAATCTGTGTGGAAAGATGGCTCACTTAATACATGGTATTAGAATTACTAAAAGCTATTTTGAAAAAATAAAACTAGATCACTTATTCTGAAATAAACTCCCCAAAATAAAAGATGTCTGTATTAAAAAATGAAAATTGCAACTGTACTAGAAATATATGTATGTGTGTGAGATTTATTTTTTATAATTTGTTATAGAGAAGACCCCAAATTCACAACAGAAAATACTGATGAATTTGATTACATTGAAACTTAAAAGTAAAATTTTATTTTGTTTTGGCACAAACAATGCCAAAACATAAACAACAAACTGAAGAAAAATATTTGTAATTCACATGTCAGAAAATGAGCTTTTGTAACATTTTAAAAAAACCCTTTAAAATCAGTATGCAAGTTAAACACACCAATAAAAAATGGACAAAGACATGGGGTATCAGTTTCCAGAAAAACAAATACAAGGAGATTCATTGCACTTTTGTTTATAATAGCCAAATCCTAGAAATAATTATTCTTCAATGATCTGGCTTGTTAACTAAATTATGATAATAGCTGTTAAAGAGAATGAGGTAGAGTTACATAGATTGATATGGAAAGATGTTCATATGTCCAAAATGATCATTTCAAGTTTAAAAAAACCCAGAAGATTGTATAACAATGTTTACTATAATCCCATTTATATTACTATAATCCCATTTGTATATAAAAATATGTATCAGTCTGGAGGAATGCACAAGTTACTAGCATTAATGGTTAATTCTTGGGATTTGGACTGGAGTGTAAAAGGATAGCTTTAGTTTTGTGTTGTTTGAGTTCTACGGTGTGTTGTTTTTATAATAATTTAAAGCACTGCTGGGAGCTCTGTAGCATAGTGGCTAAGGCACTTGACTGCTAACCAGAAGGCTGGCAGTTCAAACCCACCAGCCACTCCTCGGAAGGAAGATGGGGCAATCTAGTTCCATAGTGATACTGCCTCGGAAACCCAAGGAGGGGTCGCTATGAGTCGGGTCCAACTTGACGGCACACACCACCACAACAACAAAGCACTGCTTAAATAAATGTGCAGGCATATTGTACTAGGCTCAAACCAGGTAATGAAAATGGAACATAAGAACAGATGATACATTGAGAAAGACTGCCATGATCAACATAGCTTAGTCTGGTATTGCATTGAGAAAGACTGCCATGATCAACATAGCTTAGTCTGGTATTGGTAGAGGGCAAGGAGATTGTCCACTTGTGCCCAGGATCACATTTTCTTTTACCATCTGTGTCGGTTTGGGTCATCTGGGAAGCAAACGCTAGACAAAGTTAAGGAATCCAAGAAGGTAATTGAGGAGTAATGCCTGGGACAGACAAGGCAAAGGAAGCAGGATGGGGAGGAGAAAGAAGCCTTCAGACTGTGGCACTGCTCTCACACCTGTGAAAGGTGAAGAAAGGAAGTAGGATCAGCAGAGAGACAGATGCAAACCACGGTGCAGATCAACTCTCAGCCACAGCACCTTGAAGTGGGACTCCCTCCATGCTCAGTATCTAGGGACTGCCCAGAGAAGCATGCCTCGGCTCCCTCTCTGCTGTGGATCCCAAAGATGCTACAGTGGCAGCTGTCAGTTAACCACACTCCACATTTTTTTTGAAGAGAGATCCAAGTGGTCCACCTCCTTGGCTGTCTGAGCCCAGATCCACTTTACACATTCAGTGAGCAGCTTTTCCAGGGTTCAGCAGGCCTCCCTTTTCGAGGGGAATTTAGAAGAGAAGTCAGTAGAACACACTAGAGTCCCTGCCTCTGCATTTGGTTCTGGGCCTCTCTCTAATATCCATTTCAAATTCCCTTTGACCCTCAGCTATCACCTCTGCTGCTTTTGGTGGTTTAACTGTTGATTTTACCCAAATTCTCATCCCTGAGGGATCTGAGTCCCTGATAACCATACTTTTCTCAGGCCTTTGTGTATTCATAATCAAAATTAGTCAAAGTACCAACATGTGCCCAAGTGGCTCACCTGAATTCCACATCCGTCCTCCCTTGGCATATTTTTTCCTATCATGTAAAAGAATTTCTACATCCCTTTCCTAATCAGCAGCAATTATTCAAGCCAAAATGGTGACTCCTTTTCTTGCTTGCTGATCCCTGGACACAGTTCAGAGTGCCCAGAAAGTACCCATAGCTCGTAGTGTAATAGGATCTTGTCTGTGTACTTTGGCAAGAGTATGCCTCCTTTGGGGATCAGTACTTCTAACATCGCAGTAAATTTAACTAATTCCCTGTGAGGAATGGTGTGAACAAGATCCAGTCATTGGCATGATGGCAAGTGGAACCACTTCTGCTTTACCCCTTGGTGATGATCAAGGAGAAAGAGTTTCATCAAAGGAGTGACATTCCCAGAAAGTGAGGGACTAGGATCTAGAGCACAAGTAAGGTAGTTAGTCTCTAACAGAGGGAAATTTTAGAGGCTCAAAAGGTACAAGTAACTAACTAATGTTAGGCCAAAAGTATACAGAAGGAACTAGTAGCAAATGAGGATAACATACTACCTTTGTTGATTATAAAGAACATATGGCTTATACCCAAGATGGGCTTTCATATTCCTCCTGTGAAACTAAATTATTCTCCTGTCATAGACTTAGCAACGGGGGAACTGTCAACCTCCCACTGTAGAAGGGAAAGGTCTGCCACAGAGAGCTGAGAAAATATCTTGAGCCTTTTGAAGATATGGATGCAGGCAGGAAAAAGAGACAGAAACAGAGACAGACGTAGGAGGACAGGAACAGAGGATGAGAAGTGGATGGATGGATGGACAGACGGATGGACGGACAGAGACAGAATGACTCAGAGAGAGACATTGTTGTGAAGCCCCCTGTTCCACTAGTTAGAGAAATCACTTCTCTTCCCATGGGGAGGAACAAGTGAAGACTTTGTAAGGACAGGGATCCCCTGACCTGGACCCCCATAATGTTTCTTCTTGGGCAGTGGAGCAAAGTTCCTTATCCCTCTGCAAATCTCTTCATCTGTCATAGTAGGAGAGACAGAAAAGAAGGCACTGATCTGATTGATGGGTGTATAGTGCAGCAATTTTGAATTTCTCATTCCCCAAAGTGAGGTGTGCAAAAGAAATAGATGTTTTTCTGAATCTGAACTAAATTTCTATTTTGACTCCTATGTCAGGGTTCTCCAGAAAACAGAACTAGTAAGAGCTCTATGTCTGTCTGTCTGTGTCTGCCTGTCTACCTAGCAACCTACCTATCTACCTTGATTTATTTTAAAGAATTGGCTCACATCATTGTGGGGGCTGCCAAGTCCAAAATCCATAGGTCCCTTGACTGGCTGGCAACTCTGGTAGTCTTGTGTCAGAAATTGGTAGGCCAGGCAGCGGGCAGGATATTCTAGCAGGAAGTCTATTTAGTCTTGAGGCAAAATACTTGTTCAGGAAACCTCCATTAAAATTTTATTATTTTATTTTTTTGCAGTGCTTCCTCCCCTCCCCTCCCACCCCTGGTAACCAACAAAGAAAGTTTCCTTCCATATATAAACCTTTCCTTGACTTTTTACAATAATGAACTAGTACAATATTTGTCCTTCTGTGATTGACTTATTTCACTCAGCATAATGTCCTCCCAAGTTCATCCACGTTATGTGGTGTTTTGCAGATTCTACATTGTTCTTTAGTTTTGCATAGTATTCCATTGCATATATGTACCATAGTTTGAGGAAACCTCTTTTTTTTTTTTTTTGTTTATTGTGATTTGGGTGAAAATTTACAGAGCAAATCCACTTTCCATACAGCAGATCATACACACTCTGTCTCATGACATTGACTACAATTTACCACAATGCAACAGCTCCCCTACCACTTCCCCCCGAAAGTTACCTCTTCCCTGTGTCCATCCCTCCATGCACTCCTGCCCCCTGAGCTGTCTCCCTGTGCATAAGCAGCCCTTCTTTCTTCCATGATTGTTCTCTCCAAGGAGTGTATCTACCTCAGGTAAATGTTCAACTCAAATGCCTGTCTTTTGTTTGGCTGGAAGCCACAGGTGTGGGTTCAATTCCAGATCTGAAGGGCAGCTAGGGGCCATAGTCTCAGTGGTTCCACCAGGCTCTATCAGACCAGCCAACCTGGTCCCCCCCACACTTTTTTTTTTCTCCAAATGATTTTGAGTTTTGTTCCACATTATTCTCCCTTTCTATCCAGGGTCTCCTACATAGATCCCTTCCAAGTGGTTGACCATAGTAGCTGGGCACCATCTAGTTCTTCTGGTCACATAGTTGTATAGGCTGCAGATCAGATGGTGTACCAGCAGTGGCTAGGACTAATTGTTTCCATGAATTTTTGTTTTTCTTCATTCTTGTTTGCTCTGGACTAGGAGAGACCCATTGTTGCATCTAGATGGCAGCTTGCAAGCTTTTAAGATCCTAGTCGCTACTCACCAAAGTAGGAGGTGGAACAATGTTTTGTGTAGTATGGAAACCTCAATTTTTGCTGTTAAGGTTGTTACCCCCATTCTCAGCTTCATTTACTGTAACTGATACAAATACTTTCATACCAGCATCTAGACTAGTGCTTGACCAAAAAAACTAGCCTAGCCATGTCGACACATAAAATTAACCATCACAAGGTGTTATCTGCCACTGCAGAGTTGTGTGTAACATATACAGGACCTTACATGATGCCACTGGAACATGGTGGGGTACCTGCAACTCAGGCCTCACTCCCTGTGCTGTGACACCCTTGGGTTCCCCCAAGCTTTCTTCAGCTCTGCCAGCCTTTAAGGTCTGTACTGGAAAACATCTTTCTCTTGCCCTCACAGCTGGAGTGGCCAGCAGACTCTGTGAGGCTCCTCTGCCCCTCAATCTGGGCAATCCCTGCAGCCATCTTCTGGTCTACTGCTCTTCCACTCAGTTCTTCTTTATGTGGCTTCCCACTCCCCTCCTGGGCTCCATCCTGGACTGAGACACAGTTCTTTTCTGCTCTTGGATCCCAGAACTTACCTGAGGTGGTTATCATGACCTCTAGTCCCTGAGACTCAGCCTGGTAGCAGGGTCCCAGGGCTGCTTCTCAGGTATCTAGACTATCTCAAGATATCGTCTCACCTACTGACTCTTCTCCTCCATCTACTCCATGGGATTTTTATTTAATGTTGAGTTAAGCTAGGTAGGATCTGTAACTATCCTGCCAAAATCTATTATTTATGCCATAAGTATAATGCTCTAGGTCCTTCAGAACTTTAAACAGATGTTTTTTTTAATGGGCATACTATTACCTTTGGGGGTAGGTCAATTCTTCATTATGTGGGAGTCACATTATATGCTTGCCAGCCTCTCAACAACCCCCACCCCCTGTCATGTGAAATCCAAAACATGCACAAACATTTACATATGACCTCTAGCTAAGATCTATGAAATTCAAAAGTCTGCAACACTACAAACCAGAAGTCTTTTCTCTGGAAATTATTATCTATAAAATTAGCTTCAAAAACAAGGGATTGGCTTTTTTATGTGCCTTTGTTTTGCTACAACAAAACAAAACATTCCCTCCTTGAGGCAATGCCTATCTCCTGGCTTGCCTAAATGAGATGGGTGTCTATGCTGAGGAAACATGGGTGAATGACAACTTATTTAATACTTCAAAATTCATGTTTGGTACTTCCATTTTCCAATAAAGTTGACGTGAAAGCCATCAGCAGTCTGAGGAAGGGAAAGTAAGTGTGAAGATTAAGGAGAGAAAAGAAAATGTGCAATAGTCATCCCAGAGAGTGGGCAAGACTGCGGAGATGAAGCCACTCAGCTTGGCTGTGTAATTTTTCTTCAGCTGTTAAGTGAAGGCACAAAGATGGTTAAGTTCATTCTGGAATGGGGTTTTCTCCAGACACAGGGCAAAAGGAGAGAATAGAAAGGGCATAGAGGGATTCTGATCATAACGATGGGCCATAGCACCCACCTGGACAAGGATTGAAAACTTCTCTCCCTTTATATATTTTAAGGGTAGAAAGGTAGATAGCTGCTTTTGAGTTAACTCCAGCTCATGAAGACCTTATGTGTAATAGAATGAAATGTGTGGTCCTTCATCATCCTCACAATCACCAGCATATTCAAGTCTGTCATTGTGGCTCTTGTGCCAATCCATCACACCAGGGAGTTCTTTTGCCCTCATTGGCCCTCTACTTATCCAAACACATTTTCCTTCTCCAGTGCTTGACCCCTCCTAATGCTGTGTCTAGAGCCAGTGAGTCAGACAGTGCTCTGTTGTGATCCTAAAGTTCTCATTGCCTAATTTTTGGAAGTCTATCACCAGGCCTTTCTTCTCTTCTGTCTGAGTCTGGAAGCCCTACTAACACCCATCCCAGTGGCGACCATGCTGGTATTTGAAATACTGGTGGCATAGCTTCCAGCATCACACCAACATGCAAGGCACCACAGCTCAAAAAATTGGCAGATGAGTGGTGGAATTTAAAGGTAACTTCCTTTGAAGACAGGCTTAAGTTTATACCAGTCTTAAAAATATCCTTTCTTTTTTTATTGTAATTTGGGTGAAGATTTACAGAGCAAATTCACTTTCCATACAGCAGTTCACATATACTTTGTCTCATGTCATTGACCACAGCTTACCACAATGCAACAGCTCCCCTCCCACTTCCTCCCCATAGTTACCTCTTCCCAGTGTCCATCCCTCCATACACTCCTGCCCCCTGAGCTGTCTTCCTGTGCATAAGCAGCCCTTCTTTCTCCCACAATTGTTCTCTCCAAGGCGTGTATCTACTTGACGTAAATGTTTAACTCACATGCCTGTATTTTGTTTGTCTGGAAACCACAGGTGTGGGTTCAATTCCAGATTTGAAGGGCAGCTAGGGGCCATAGTCTCAGTGGTTCCACCAGACTCTATCAGACCAGCAAACCTGGTCCCCACCTTTTTTTTTATTTCTCCAAATGATTTTGAGTTTTGTTCCACATTGTTCTCCCTCTCTATCAAGGATCTCCTACATAGATCTACTTCCAAGTGGAT
>NW_006922022.1:1626290-1645941 GCF_000298275.1 Orycteropus afer afer | reverse complement strand
TAGTTTGACTTCTTTCTTACCAATTTGGATGCCTTTGATTTCCCTTTCTTGCCTTATGGCCCTGGCTAGGACTTCCAGTACAATGTTGAATAGAAGTGCTGATAGCGGGCATCCTTGTCTGGTTCCTGTTTTCAAAAAAAAATCCTTTCTTAATGCTACTCACAGCTACCACTCTGACTCTAGTTTCTCCTTCATAGCTGAACTCCTCAAAAGATTTGTATATACCAGTGGTTTCCCTTTCCTCACCTCTTACCGTTCAACCTACTTCATACTGCCTTAATCACTTCCTTCATAGCTTCATTAAAGTCATTAGTGACTTCTAGGTCACTAAGTCCAATGAAAGTTTAGGTATACTTTTAAGTGTTACCTCATTTGATCTCTTAGGAAAACTTGGCAGTTTTGAACATTTACTTTCTCATGGAACACTTTTTTCCCCTTGTGGCATAAACACTCTTAGTTTTCCTTCTGATCTCATGGCTTTCTCTTCATTTGCTTCTTTATTGACACATCCTTTTCTGCTTCACTTTTTCAGTCAGGACTGGATTTGGATGACTTTAACAGAAAACAAAAATAGCAGTAGCTTAAATGAGACAGGAAACTAATTGTCTCTTTCAAACAAAGGACAACCAAATGTAGGCCTTCCAGGGATTCAGTATCTCTCTTTCTGTTTCAGCATCCTAGATCTTCAGGGTCACCTCATGGTCCAGAATGGAAGCCATCACATGCACATGCCAGAAAGCAGCAAAAGGAAGGGAGAGAAGGCAAATATTTTGCATCTTCTGGGTGAGTCAGTAAAGAGGCTTCTTGTAAGCCCCATACAACCCATGAGTGTATACTCCATTGGTCTTCCAGCTATAACAAAGGCTGAAAAACAGTGTCCTTTCAATGAACAAATCAGTACCCTATTGCTAAAGAAGAAAGAGTGGATGACCAGTAAGATCTACCACAAGGTAGCCAGAAATGGGTGTTGCTTGGGACATCGTCCTGAAGCTATCTTTTCCTCTCCTTCTATGCTCTTTTCAGGCAAACTCACCTGCATCCATGGCTTTCAATACCATGATATACTACTGATTAAAAACCCATTTTTTCAGTACTCCATGCTCTCTTGACGAGAACTTTTTTTGACACACTGTTGGCCCTGGAATCCTTGAATGAACGCTATACTGTGAGCTTGCCCAGGCAGGTCCATGTTTGTATACCCATCATCTAAGGTAGAGCCGGGGCTCAGGAAGTAATGCTTGAATGAGAATAATGCCAGGTCTGAGGAGGCTGAAGAAGCATGGACAGGAAAAGGACAGAAGGAGCCATGTCTTTATGAGGCACCTTCTCTGGGTTTCTGGGAGCACTGAGGGTGAGTGAGAGGGCTTAGCTGCCCAGTTTCCATCTCCTTCATTAGTTGAGGGAGAGAAACTGATCTGGCCCCACAGGCTTATGCTGCCTCTTGTTAATTCCCTGGTGACACATCTTCATGTCTATCCCTGTGAAAGTTGGCTGACCTGGAGTATCTTGCAAGTAGTCTGGGTATTCAAAATATTCAGTCCAAGACTTTTTTTAAAAAATTTTACTGAGGGTTATAGAATTATAACATCAAGTTTGGGCAATGAGAACTACACAAATAAAATCAATTGGAAGAGGATGAAAACCTACTGTGTGGAGGAGCTGGGCTGAGGGGAGGTAAGAACCTACTTTCACAAAACACACACACACATACTCAAGCTGGGAACATGCAATTTCTACTCCATTTAATACAGTAATTTCTTGTTTAAATTTCTACCCTGTGATGAGTACTCAGTTAAGGCACTTGGGAGGTAGGGATATAAATTACTCAGAATAGGAAATAGTTCTATTTTTCTCTGAATTTTAATAATGAGGAATTGAGGAGGATCAATTCTTGTTTGAAAATGAAAAGAACATTATTTATTTTTAACACAGTTGCCAGCATTCAATTCGCCTGGAATGCATTTTTTATATCTTGGAGATTATTACCATTTACTGTCTACTTTCAAGATTTATTTTTTTTCTCAAATTTATTTTTATAGCAGCCCAAGTAAAATATGTTTTGTTAAAAATTAGTTCCATTTCCCTTCCAAATAATATTGGACTAAATAACTCAGATGTTTATCAGGATTTTTAAAAAATGAATGTATGTCATTTATACTCACATCATTCTTATTAAAGACATGTAGGTGTTCTCAATTTTCTACCAATTTGACTACTGATATATGTGGTTGCCTTTCTGCTTTGGAAGGACAATATTAGAACTACTAAGTGATTTTCATTTACTTACCAGGAAGAATCATAGGAGAAATGATCACAAAGCTTAAAGATGGCACACATACAAGAGAAGAACATATTTGCTTGAAGTTTGCATTAGAAATAAAGCATAACTCTTTCTTAAAAAAACACTTTAAGAATATTTCTAACTGAAGAATCAAGACTAGATCTAAGGAGAAGCAATTGTGATGCATTAAGTTCAGTAACAGGGTTCTCTGGGTCTGTACCCCACTATCTGCTTCCTCTTTGATGTCCAGAAGTAGAGATAAAAAGCAAACAAAATCAAGCTGACTGCCATGGAGTCGGCCCCGATAGCGACCCCTCCTTGGGTTTCCAAGGCGGTATTACTAGGGAAGTAGATTGCCCAACCGTCCTTCCGAGGAGCGTCTAGTGGGTTTGAACTGCCAGCCTTCTGGTTAGCAGTCAAATGCTTTAGGCCTTACGTCACCAGAGCTCCCAGAAGTAGCGATAGGAGGGTGAGAATCTGCAATTTCAAAGTGGGCAATACTTTCTTTTTTAGCTAGAAGTAGACACCGACTCCCTCCTGTGGGCAGACTGCTCTTCTGATTGGGGACGTTTCTGTGAACTGTTTACTTATGCAAAGTTAAATCCATATCTTTTTCTGGGATGGAGCATTTAAGATACAAAGGACTTAAACTGTTCCTCATAGTAATGTGGAAAGTGCTCCTTGCCATGAGAAGATTTACATATTTGTAAGGTTATAATGATGGTGAGTTGGGGGAAGAAAAGGTTTTCTTCCCTTGCAGGTAGAGAGGGGCGCCTAGACTTGTCCAGGGTATGCTTATCTGGGGGAGGACTGCCTAACCTGGCACTACCAAAAACCAAACCCACTGCCATCAAGTTGGTTCTGACTCACAGCTACCCTAAAGGACAGAGCAGAATTGCCCCATGGGTTTCCAAGGCTATAAATCTTTACAGAAACAGATTGCCTCATCTTTTTGTCAGGGAGTGGCTGGTGGGTTCAAACCACCAACCTCTTAGTTAGTAGCCCAATGCTTTAACCACTGTACCACCCGAGCTCCTAGCCCAGCACTAGGGGGATACATATGTGAGGGATGCCCTGTAGAAGGGCATGGTGGGTGGAAGCTAGAGCAGTTATACACAATGTCCAACTGTATGTCTTCAGTAAAGTTGTACTAGAGGTTACTGCATAGTCTTAGGCATCCTCTGGGGCTTAGGAATGAGTCTTCTGTCCATGTCTATGGGCCAGCATTCCAGAGTTTCAAAGGCAAAATAGGCAGACATGGTGGCTGGTCATTTCTTGTGCTTCCCTTGTATGTGTCTTCTGACAGCCTGGCTGTATCATCTGCAAATTCTCACCTGCTCCTCTCTGTTCCCAGATGCAGCCCTCATTAGTGTTGAATTGATTTCTGGGGCTGCGCCGCCTGGTCAATGGCAGCTTCCTAACCCCTAGTGAGAGGTAAAAGGCTACAGTCCCAGTAGGGCACTCACGCTTACTGTAAACCCATCCAGACTCCTGCCGTTTGTTTGCACACAGCCCTCACCTCCCAACTCCCTTCCCAAGGGCTTGTCTCCACAGTAAACATTTGAGCAGAGTGCATTTTGGGGGGTGAAATATGAGCTCCAAAGGGATACTTTCTAGGTAAGGGAAAGTGGAACACCTTAATTCTCCTACACATAACCCTTCACAATGGTTGTTTAATAGTGAATGCTTGGATTTTCCCTGAGAGTGGAACTCTATTTCTAAATTCATTTATTATTTGGAGAGCAACAGGATTCATTTGCTGTCAAATAATGAGAGAGAAAAAGCCACCATAGATTATTTACTCCTTATATGGTACATTTCATCCATGTATTTAAAGGCCTTTTTTCAATATTCATTAATTTTACTTCTCCTTCCCCCAACAACTAATCAGTTTCCCATTGCTGTCAAGTCTATTCCAACTCAGGGTGACCCCATGTGGCACAGAGTAGAAATGCTCCATAGGGTTTCCTGGGCTGTGATCTTTATGCAAGCAGATCACCAGGCCTTTATTCCACAGGCCACCAGTTGGGTTTGAGCCATCAATCTTTGGCTTAGTAGTTGAGTGCAAATTGTTTGTGCCACTCAGGTTATCAGCTTGGAACCTGAAGACAAGTTGAATTCAGAAACTTGTTTCTTCAGAGGGCTCTTGATGATACTTGAACATTTTCCCATTGCTACTGGTGCCTAAGGCACTTGACTGCTAACCAGAAGGCTGGCGGTTCAAACCCACCAGCCACTCCTCGGAAGGAAGGTTGGGCAATCCTACTTCCGTAGTGATACTGCCTCGGAAACCCAAGGAGGGGTCGCTATGAGTCGGGGCCGACTCAACGGCAAATAACAACAACAACAACAACAACTGTTCTAATTTCTCCAGTGTCCCATTTTCTATGTGTCCAGGAAATATGAGGAAGCCATTGTGTTATACAATCATTTGATTTTTGAAAGGGAATAACTCTGATCTCAGGCATTAAATCTTTTCATTGTAGAGTTAGAAGGAGCCTTAGAAATCACCCTCAACATTGATATTATTCAGATGACACTGAGAAGGTATGTGATATCTTCAAGGACGTAAAATGAAGTAATCGCAGAGCTAGGTTTAGAACTCTAGATGTGGAAAGTTGGGAGATTTTTGTTCTTTAACAATCACTAATAGATGCAGAAATTATGTCAGGGTTTCTGATCATGGTGAACATGCAGCATGAACATTTAAATGGTGAAATATGAAGATATTAGCAAAGCTTTGAATTTAGGTGATTGAATGGACCCTATATCTGTTTGTCTGTCTGTCTGTCTATTGAAGAGGAACCCACTGCTGTTGAGTTGATTCCGACTCATGGTGATCCCACGTGTTACAGAGTAGAGCTGTGCGGCATAGGGTTTTCTTGGCTGTAATCTTTATGGGAGCAGATTGCTAGAACTTTCTTCTGTGGTGCCATTGGGTTGGTTTGAACCACCAACCTTTATGTTAGTGGTTGATTGCAGACTGCTTGTGCCACCCAAGGACCTATGAGGAAAACGACACTCTAGGAATTAATTTATTAAAGTAATTAGAAGGGTGGTGAAATGGGCAAAGGATAGAAAAAATTGAGCTAGGCAACCCGAGGTTGAGGGTGCTATCTAGTTTTCTCCAAGGGAAAGAGGCTGTGCATTTAATGGTCACAAGTCATCTGGCCATCAATCAGTAAGCTCTTTCAGAAGTACAAGGATAACCTATCAGGTCATTCAAAAAAATGGGACAAAATATCCCCCATGATTGTCTAAACTTTCTCTGATGACATGCTCTCCCATCAACTATCCAATGTCCACCTTGGTTCTCCAGACAACTGGGTTCTGGGAAGATGAGTCCCTCAAGGGTAGACATGACCTTTTGAGTCACTAGAAAGTTATGTCGTTATAAATTAATACATTGGCTTTCTGATTTATACAGCAATCTCTTACACGTTTGGTAATTGTGAATCAGCCAGTCTTTTCTGGATGAGCCAATCATCATCTTCAGATTAATGACCAGAGATTGGGCTGTGATGATCTCCCTTCCCACTTTGTCTCCTCTCCCAGCAAATGCTGTAACTCTGACAGGTCCAGCTAGAGATAGCCTCCTTGTTTCAGTAGATATTGCCAAAATTATACATAAGAATAATTATATTTTATCAGGAAAAAGAAACAGGAGAAGATAACATTTGGAATTATGTAGGGAGAGTGATTATGGCAGGTTCATATATATAGTAGGTGAATGAGGAGGTAAATTTTCCCTAGTGGTTTGGTAAGTCATGAGGAAAAAGGAAGCTAAAAGTATCTGTGGACATAAATGGACAAGCAAGACATGGACTTTCAACTTAAATTCTGCTTAGACCTTTAGCTCCTTCTGAGGTCCCTGAGGGAAATATAAGCAAAGAGGATAAATCAAAGCAAGCAAGTTACTTTGCTTTTGGTGTCAAAGCCTAACCTCAAAGTGCAGGCGGCCAGGGTGACCATGTGAAAGATGCCCTTCCTAGATCAAGCTAGTGATAGGAAGAAGACAGAGTAAGAATTTCCCCCCTCGGAGCAGAACTGGTTTAATCCACTTGCACCATTTTACTATTCCAGAGTCTTGGGTGAAAAGGAAACTCCTAAGATAGAGGATTCCTAAGGAATAAACCACTGTATCCTGAGCATCTTATCCCAAAAGTCATTGACTTTGAGCAGCCAGTTGGAAATTAGATAGGAAATGTGTTATGAAATACCTCAGCTTTTTTTTTCAATTATCTAATCTATATATAGCAAAACGTTTGCAATTTTGACCATTTTAAAGTGCACAACTCAATTACTTTAATTCTATTTGCCATGTTGTACAACCATTACCACTATCCATTTCCAAATGTTTTTCATCACTCTGAACAGAAACTCAGTATACCTTAAGCAATAAATCCTCATTCTTTCCAATCCCCAGCACCTGGTAACCACTGACAAACTTTGGTTTCTGTGCATTTGACTTTTGAGAAATTTCATGTAAGTCAGATCATGGAATATTTGATTTTGTCTGACAATCCATTCAGCATAATGTTTTCAAGCGCCATCTACGTTGTAACATGTATCAGAACGTTATTTCTCTTTATGGGTGAATTGTAGGTTTGTACCACATTTTGTTTATCCATTCATTCATTTGTTGATGGACACTAGAGTTATTGCTATCTTTTGGCCATTGTGAATAGTGTTTGAGTCCCTACCTTCAAGTCTTTTGGATATATACCTACCAGTGTGCTGACTCATATGGTAATTCTGTGTTTGTTTTGAGGAACTGCCGACTGTTTTCTACAGCAGCTGCATCACTTTACATTCCTACCAGCAATGGATGAGGGTTTCAATTTCTTTGCATCCTCACCAACACTTGTTATTTTCCATTTGTCTGATAATAGCCGGTGTGGTTTATATTTGCATTTTCCTAATGACTAGTGATGAGCCCTGGTGGCACAGTGGTTAAGCACTTGGCTGCTAAGCAAAAGGTTGGTGGTTCAAACCCACCAGCCACTCTGTGGGAGAAAGATATGGTAGTCTATTTCTGCAAAGATTTACAGCCCTGGAAACCCTAAGGCACAGTTCTACTCTGTCCTATAGGGTCAATATGATGTTGAGCATTTTATCAGGTCCTTATTGTGAAATGCCTCAGTCTTGATCTATGTTTGGAAGAAGAGGCAGTGAGGAAAGGAGAAGACTTAGGGGAAGGGTCATGAACAGAATTCGGGCTTCACACAAGGATAGGGGAGTGGGATTGCAGGATCCCTGTGAAACAACAGTGGAAGGAGTTAGAGGAATCACCACATGGAGTTTCAAAGCAGGGATACAGATCTGTATGTGAGAGGGAACCCTCATCAGAGAGTCAATGCATTTTAAAAGCAACAGACAAAGAAAACAATTTTAGCAAAGACATTGAGGAGCAGTCACAGGAAGACGGTCTTGGAAGCAGGCATGGAAGATCCAATCTAAAGAGCAGTTGCAATATAAAAAAAATGCTGCATTTAAAATTTTTTTGCAGTGTAATTCTTTTAGAGAATTTAACAACCTACATTAACTTATTATTCACGATTTTTTTTCAACAATGACAAGCAAAATGGTTTTCTCTGTTGTTAAGCATGACAACAGAGTCCAATTATGCAGTCTCTTTTAATAATGGAGCAGAATGTGCACACATTTCCAAGGTAGGGCCAGCAGCCTCTGTCACCTTTCCTATGTCACAAAAGGAGAAATTCATTCATTCTTCCATCTGTCCACAAACTCATTCAGCATAATTTGCTGAACTTCTAAGTACTAGGACTGGTTGAATGCGGGGAGCAAAATGCTAAATAAGCTGCAGTCTGTGTTTTCCTAAAGCTTCCTTTGTTTTGAGGTGATAGAAACACGAAATTATAAGAGAGTGTGAAAAGTGTGAGTGAAACTAAGGTGTTCCCCTTCTTGGAGGGGGTTCTGCAAGCCCATCCAAAATTACTAACAATCAGAAGATTGTTTCAATCCCTTATCTTTTCTAGGATCTCCAGAGACAGTGTTGCTGGCCCCCTCACTGGCCCTGAGAGTCCTGGTGACTCAGAGCTTTGTTCCTAAGGGACCAGTGTCCCCATGGTCTGCAATAGGAATCCTCTCCTGAAGGTTGGGCAAACACAGGGGAGAATTAAATCCTGGTTAATTGGAACTTCCTTTTGCATCACCCAAAGAAGGACATTCCAGACTGAAGCCTTTCCATGGAGGGTCTCACTCTCTCACCTCCTGCACTGTGATTTGCTTCCATGCCCACAAGCATCCATGAAGATGGTCTGTCATTTTAATTCTGGAAGTATCTTATCCTTGGTGTGGAAGTTTTACATGGATATGTCTAACTATGGTTCTTCTATTCCTTATATTAGGAACCCAATATGCTCATTTAACAGGTAGGCTCATGAAGCTGTCGTTCTTGCATTATTTCTTTGTTTAATCATAGGTTGGCCCTCTTGGATTGGCCATCTGGGTCTCTCATCTTTTCTGTCATAGTGTCTTAGATCTTCTTAACTATTTGGTCTATTTTCTAGGCTAATTCATTGACTTTCTTTCTAAATTTTCTATTGACCTTTGTTATTAAAACATTGTTATTTTTTATTTCAAAGAATTCTTTCTGTATTGCTGGTTGTTCATCTCTCATAGTAACACATTATCATATCAGGGATACATTTATTTTCCTCCAATATTCTGCAGAATACAAAGGAGAGTAATTTTTGTTTACTAAATTATCCCTGGTTCTTCTGGGGTCATTGTCTGTGTATGTATCTTTTTCTTTTTTTATTCATGTTTAGGAATTTCCTCAAAGGCCTAGTGTTCCTTCTATCTGCTGATGGATGATGGTGGGATCAGAGTGCATAGATGGAGATTGTTGACTGGTAGAGTGAGCAGGCATAGAGCCAGTCAACATAATGGAAATTTCTAAATGCTTACATGTGTAAGTTTTAGCCCTGGGGTCCCAGCCACAACAGGAGCTGCCATAGTTCTCCTCAGGCTTTAGGGCTATTAGAGAGCTTGAAGTTCTCAAACTGAAGTCTGACACCTTCGTTTTCCAGCCAGTGAAGAACACCTTCACTGTCAGATATGTCAGCAATAAAACTTACTTTCTTCCTTTACAAACCTGTTTTCCTCCCTGGGCTTTGTGTTTCTGACAATAGTTCCACTATCTTCCCAGTCTTATAAAGCACAGAATAATGTCTGACTGGACCTTATTCTTCACATGTAGTCTGTTCTCAAGCTCTTGAAGGTACCTCGTGTCTCTGTTCATTCTTCTTCTTCCTACTGGAACCTCTCCAGTGCAGGTCATCATTATTTATTCATTCCCTGGAGATTTGCAACTATTTCCCTCTAGCTTCCAACCTCTAATCTCTTCTATTCCTGCCAGATTAATATTCCCAAAGCATAGTTCTCACCACATCATTAGTCAATTCAAAATTCTTTCCTGGATCTCTTCTATTTCCATATTAAGGTCCAGCTTCTTACTCTGGTATTCAAAGGTCCAATCCCTTTCTCCTTCCACGTTGCCTATGGAGGCAGAGACTGTGGCCTGGGCTCTGGGGTCAGAAAGACATGGTTGGGTCCTGGCTTTACAAATTATCCACCCTCTCTGAGCCCATAGATATATGAACTCTAACTTTTGGATTATAAAAGTACCTACTTCAAGGAATAATGTGAAGCCTTAATGAGATAAGGCTGCAAAACAAATAGCTTTGGGCCTGACACATAGTAAGTACTCTTCAAAAGTTTCCAGACTAAGACGAACTAGGAGGGAACACCTGGTGATCTCCCTCTAATATCAGCCAATGAAATCTCTATGCATCCCAATGGAACATTTCCTGATCCTCATTCAATCATGGGAATGGCACATGTCCAGGCAGTGTTTCATTCCATTGTGCATGGGGTTGCCATGAGCTGGGGCTAACTTGACGGCAGCTAACAACAACAACAAAAGTTATACTTATGGTTACTACTACTGCTATTATGTTATTGCTTGCTTCATCCATCCAGTACCTTTCAGCCAAATTGGTCTGCACCCTGTTCCCTGAATACAGCACATACATTCCCACCTTTGTGCTGTGGCTGCTGCTGTTTCTTTCTCTGCCTTGAGTGCTCTTTCTCCTCTTGCTACACTGTCAAGTTTTAGGTGTTTTTAACAGTCCCATTCTGTTGTCACTTCTTCCGTGAAGTGTTTTGAATCCCTGTCTAGATGCACATCTCTTCCCCAGAACTCTGGAAACATCGTGGTGTGCACAACCCACTGCCCACAGTGTTTCATGTGTTCATCTCTTTTCCTTCCTTCTCCTTTGTTGTTGTTGTTAGGTCCCATCAGGGTGGCTCTTTTTGTGCTTCCCCACTGCCTCTCTCAGAGTAGGTGCTCAGTAAATGTTTTGTGAATGAATAAAAGGAAGGGAGGAAGACTGAATAGATGGAGTAATGTATGGCCAGTCTTGCTCCAAATTACCAGGAGATGCCCATACTGCACAAGAGGAGGGTTGTAGGGGACTAGTGAAAACCCCCAAGAGAGTGCAGCTCCAAAAATGCTTTCAGACATGAATGAAGTTGGTGCACTGCCTCTGTAGGTTGCTTCACACAGCTAGCAGCAGACTTAGTGTTGCTTACTCAGCTCAGTCTCCACTGTCACATTAAGACACAGCTTGTGTTACTGGTCTCTGTTGGTTTTCCCTAATAAGGAAAATGGGTTGCCGCCTAGGTCTGCAGAGAGTTTTGGTTGCATTGTATTTAAATTTTGTTTTCATTGAAAATTTACAGCCACCACCTTCTACTCTAATATAATGAATAATTAGAAGCAATTATGAGGAAAGTAAGCAAATTACTAAGCCATCTAGGAGTGAAAATAAGTGTTTATGCATTTTTCCTTTGCTGTCTGGCAATCCAAAATGATATATGATGTGCATGCAGACACCACATACAAATATCTTCCTATGCACCTAAAAGTTTTCCAGTAAGATCATAAAAATCAACGCAGGGCGCTAGAGTCTTATGACGTTAAAGAGCCTACTTAATGAATATCGGTTGATGGGGGAGAGGGAGTAATGAATTTGAGAAGTGGAAACTTAACCACAAAAGGTTTTATGCTGCTACATTAGATATAACTCTTTTTGTAAAAGTTAATTTTTTTAATTTAAAAATATTTTTTAATGAAAAAAATTCAAATGAGAAAAAAAAAAAAAAAAAACCAGAAATGTGGAAGAAACAAACAGAAATGCTGCCTAGAATCACCACCCTGAGAATACCATTTTCATTTTGGTATACTGACTTTATATTTTCTATGTATGTTTACTTGTTTTATGTGTCATAGTTTTTATCACAGAAAACATAGCATTAACAATTTAGTATTTTGATTTTAAAACTGAATAGAGTAATGTAAATGTACCCTCATGTTATTATAAATTCTTAAAATAATACCAAAGGTAAAATCATAGACAACCCATGATTCTTTTATACTCCCTATAGGAAGGTTGGGCAATCCTACTTCTGTAGTGATACTGCCTTGGAAACCCAAGGAGGGGTCACTATGAGTCGGGGCTGACTTGACAGCACATAACAACAACAACAACATTATTGTTTTAGCTTGTTTCCACTTTTTAATATTATAGTTAGGAGCTTTGGTAGCATAGTGCCTAAGGCACTTGACTGCTAACCAGAAGGCTGGCGGTTCAAATGCACCAGCCACTCCTGGGAAGGAAGGTTGGACAATGTACTTTCACAGTGATACAGCCTCGGAAACCCAAGGAGGGGTCACTATGAGTCGGGGCCTACTAGACGGCACATAACAACAACACAGTATTCACAGAACGCATTTTCCCCCCTATATTTTAAAATGAGGATTCTAGGAAGCAGGTTTCCTACATCAAAAGAAATGAAGTTTTCAAGTTCTTGGTTCATATTATCTAACTGTTTCCAACAAACTATGCTTGTTTGTTTTTCAACCAGCAATGTTGAGAAAACCTGTTTCATTGCTCCAGGACACATATTAAGTATCACTTCTGAAGCATTTTGGTACTTTGAGGGATAATTTTCATTTCCTTGATTGTAATTGAGTTTTGATAGACTTGGAATGAGTCAGGTTCAAGATCAGAGAACAGAATTCACCTGCTCTAGTTTAAGAAAGAACAAGGGATATTATTGCTGATGTCAGATGGATCTTGGCTGAAAGAAGAGAATACCAAAAAGATGTTTACCTGTGTCTTGGAAGGAAGACTGGCCAATCTACTTCCATAGAGATATCGCTTCAGAAACCCAATGGAGGGGTTGCTATGACTTGGAATTGACTTGACGGCATTGAGTCTGGTTTTTTTTTTTTGTGTGTGTGTGTGTGTGCTTCATTGACCATGCAAAGGCATTCAACTGTGTGGATCATAACAAATTATGGGTAATATTATTCAATCTGTATGCTGAGCAAATACTCTGAGAAGCTGGACTATATGAAGAACACAGTATCATTGGAGGAAGACTCATTAACAACCTGTGATATGCAAATGATACAACTTTACTTGCTGAAAGTGAAAAGAACTTGAAGCACAAAAATCCTCCCGACTAGACCAATAAGCAACATCATGATAAAGAGAGAAAACACTCAAGTTGTCAAGGATTTCATTTTACTTGGATTCACAATCGACATCCATGGAAACAGCAGTCAAGAAATCAAATGACATATTGCATCGGGCAAATCTGCTAAAAGAGACTTTTCAAGTATCAGAAAGCAAAGATGTCACTTTGAGGACTAAGGTGCTTGTGACCCAAGCCATGGTATTTTCATGTGCTTCATATGCATGCAAAAGCCATACAATGAATAAGGAAGACCGAAGAACAATTAGTGCCTTTGAGTTCTGAAGTTGGTGATGAATATTAAAATACATACCATGGGCTGCTGGAAAAATGAACAAACCTGTCTTGAAGGAAATTCAGCCAGAATACTCCTTAGAAGTAAGGATAGTGAGAAACCCATATCACGTACTTTGGACATGTTAGCAGGAGGGACCAATCCCTGGAGAAGGACATCATGCTTGGTAAAGTAGAGGGTCGGCCAAAAAGAAGTTCTTCAATGATATAGATTGACATAGTGAGTGCAACAATGGGCTCAAGCATAGCAATGATTTGAGGATGGGGCAAGACCAGGCTGTGTTTCATTCTGTTATACATAAGATGATTATGAGTCAGAACTGACTTGATGGCACTCAACAACAACAGTTTAAGAAGAAGATTTATTTCATGATTTGTGGGCCAGTTTGAGCTTTGAGATACAACTTTGAGGGATGCACCACAGAACTGGATCTGCTTCATGTAGCTACCACAGTCAGGAAGCCCCTAGTGAAAAACCACATAGCCCATCACAGTATTTGCCGGTGGAAATGGCAGAGGGAACACAAAACATGGGCTTATTTCACTTCCACTTTCCAATAAATCATATCTGGAATCTAGCTGCAAGGGAGTCCAATATACGTTTTTTTGAGATATTCAGCTTTCACAGTATAGGAAGGCCCCATTGAAGGAGGTTGGAATAGATATTAGGTGCTAGTCACTCATATTCATCATACCACTGTTCAATGTGTTCATGATATGTTTGTTACACCGTTGTATTTCCTTTTAAATGGATTGGTAATTGTGTATCCTTTCTGTATAAGTTTTAAAAGAAGCTGTTGGCGATGAGAAAGAACATGACGTCATTACTTAGAAAATGTTTATGGCACAACTGGAGGTCAGATAAAACTGAAGAAAAAGGGCAGAAGATGACTGACTCCATTGGCTATGGTATCCCAGGGGGTTCTAAAGATCTGGAGTGAATTTCTTTGTAAATGTATCAATACTTAAACATCAAAGAGATAATTTTTTGTTGTATTCAATACAGAATCATAGTAACGCAAATGCTATTTTCCCCTTACCTGATAGTTCTTGGACTTCATTCATTCATTAACTTCTTGAGCATCTTGTTTCTCTGTTGATTAAATTATGAAAATTTAAGCATGTTTTTGTTGTTATATGCCGTCAAGTCGGACCTGACTCATAGCAACCATTCCTTGGGTTTCCGAGGCAGTATCGAATCATAGCAGTACTAAATCAAAGAATCCTTCATACCCTTAGCTCACCACCTAGGGCAGCTTTGTTGCATAACCCCAGGGATCACTGCCCATGGGGAATAATAGAATGTGAATAGCTGCTCCTAGAATTGTGCTCCCCTGAAGTGGCCCTGTCAATTCCTTCAATTCATTTGAGGGCTGATTCTACCCTTTCTTTTTAGAATGCTGTTTAGAAAGACAGTGATACCAGGGAAAATACATAGGGTTATGAGGAGTTACTAGGTTCTCAAAAGGCCAAAATGGCTTCTTTTTAGATATGATGTGAACTCAAAAGGCATCACCCAGGACTACCAACATCCCTCTCCAGAGAAATCCCTCTCTGATCTGCCTTTTTGTCAATTGAATTAGCAGCCAAAATTGAACCATTTTTCCTAAAGATAAGAGGATTTTGCTTTGAGGGCTTTTTGGGAGAATGCCTAAATCTAAGCGAGTAGTACATGAACCTAAGAAAATGGGAACAAATATATTGTGGAAGCAAAAATTAACAGTTTCCTTTCAAAGTCCTTTTCCAAAGGCTTTGATTTGGGAGTTGACGCTTAATCCATGATTTTTTACCAATTATGCCAAGTTGCCCTACATCCACAAAGGAAGAATTCTAAGCTCTGACTCCTTCCCTCCAATTGCTCCTTTCTAAGAAGCAGAGGGAGGTCTCTGATATGAACATTCCTTGGATGCTGCTGAGAATGCAGGTTACATTGATGGGTCATGGGGGCAAATATAGGTGAATTGGTTTCCGTTTAGTGCTTGCTGAAAGTGAATTGGGTGATCTGTGTAGGTGAATGAATGAGGGAGCTACTCCAAATAGACCCCAGTAGGTACCACCAAGGGACCTTAATTCCTATGATGGTTGTTGTTGTTAGGTGCCATCTAGTTGGTTCTGACTCAGAGTGACCCTGTATACAACAGAACAAAACACTGCCTGGTCCTGCATCATCCTTGAAATCGTTGTCATGTTTGAGCCCATTATTGCAGCTACTGTGTCAATCCATGTGGGTCTTCTCCTTTTTCACTGACCCTCTACTTTACCAAGCATGATACCTGTTTTGATTACCTAGTGCCACTCTAACAAAAATACCACAAATGTGTGGCTTTAACAAACAGGAGTTTATTCTCTTACAGTTTTGGAGGCTGGAAGTCTGAGTTCAAAGTGCCAGGCTCTGGGTACTGGGTGAAAGCCCTTTGACGTTGGGCTTCAGCTCTGTCTCTTGCTCCTGGCCCACTGAAGCTGGAGGCTTTCTTCACTCAGGGAGCTGCTAGCTGCTGAGGCTGACAAATCCAAGGTCAACAAGTAAACAGTTTCCTTGGCTTGAGTCAGTTGCACCTTAGTCTTCAAAGTGACATCTTTGCTTTTTCACACTTTAAGGAGGTCTTTTGCAGAAGATTGCCCAATGCAGTACATTGTTTGCTTTCTTCACTACTGCTTCCATGGGCGTTGATTGTGAATCCAAGTAAAATGAATTCCTTGACAACTTCAATTTTTTCTCCATTTATCATGATGTTACTTATTGGCCAGTTGTGTGGGTTTTTTATATTCTTTTAGCTGAGGTGTAATCTGTACTGCAGGCTGCAGTCTCTAATCTTCAACTACTTCAAGTCTTCTTCACTTTTAGCAAGCAAGATTATGTCATTTGCATATTGCAGGTGGTTAATGAGTCTTCCTCTAATCCTGATGCCACATTCTTCTTCTTATAGTCCAGTTTCTCAGATTATTTGCTCATGATACAGTTTGAATAAGTATGATAAAATGATACAACCCTGACAGACATCTTTCCTGATTTTAAACCATGCACTATCCCCTTGCTCTTGTCAAATGGGTGCCTCTTGGTCTATGTACAGGTTCCTTGTGAGCACAATTAAATGTTCCAGAATTTCCATTCTTTGCAATGTTTTCCATAATTTGTTATGATCCACACAGTTAAATGCCTTTGCACAGTCAATAAAACACAGGTAGACATCTTTCTAGTATTCTTAGCTTTCAGCTAAGATCCATCTGACATCAGCAATGATATCCCTCATTCCATGTCCTCTTCCAGCTTGAATTTCTGGCAGTTCTCTGTCAATATACTGCTGCAACTGTTTTAAATTTTTCAACAAAATTCTCCTTGCATATGACATGAATCATCTTGTTTGGTAATTTCTGCATTCTGCTGGATCACCTTTCTTTGAAATGGACACATATATAGATCTCTTATTATGATAGGGGCTTCAAATTCTGTTGTTAAGAAGACAGAAAACCATCAGGCTATGAGTGTTTTCAACCATTGTTTCTGCCTTTCCAATAGGCAAGGGTATAAATTGGGTATATGGGTTTAGGTAAGGAGTGGTGGAGATCAGAGAGAAAGAGAGATACATGGTCAAAGGAATTTCACTTGGGGGAAGAGGAATAATTCCCTGGAAGATGCTAAGACGGCAAATTTGTACTGAGAAGGGATAAACACCAGACAGAGGGAGTTCTCCCTTCCTTCCTCCCTCTTTCTTTGCACTATGGGTGGTTTTGGAGAGGCTTCAATACACAATTACTGAACATTTTGGATTTTCCAAGACAGTCTGGATTTTAAATATTTACTTTCATTATCCCCATGAAACATCAAAATATTCTGGAAATGCAAATATTTCGACAAGAGGAAAGAGAATGAATCAAGTCATTAAGCATTACAAGTGTGTGAATTCATCCCATTGGTTTTGAGCATGAATTTAAGGAACTCAAATGGAAAGCTCCATATCACTGATTAGTGGCTTCTAGGCATGAGAGAAGTCATCGATGGGCACTGGCACTGAAAAGCCTCTTTTAAAATGTGGATTAATTATTCTGAGACTTGTCAAGAAATGTTGGGGGAAAATAAACAAATACTGAACAAGTGAAGTTCTCACAAGTCTGAGCAGGGAAATGTGGTAGCAACTTCACCAGTCGATGAATGACAACAATGCCTGCAAGTACTGCACTAATTTTTGCATGCTTTTTGCTATACTTTACATTTTAATTTAAATTTTCCTTTTTCAAAAGACAATTCTTTAAATATATAACTATGATTTAATTGTTAGGCTTTTGTAAAATCTTTGACATAACAAAGTTCAGAACAGAGAGAATTCTCTACCAAGGAAAGCAAGCTAGATAAAAGCAGGGATTTGGGAGTTTTTGGACCAAAAATCAAAGAAGGTTTCTGCCACTTGTTAGATTTGCAGTAAGTTAATCTCTCAAAGACTCAGTTCTCTTATTTGAAAAAATGGGGAAAATAACTAACTTGTAAAGTTGTGGTGGAGATTAAGTGAGCTAATGTTTGTGAAGTGTCTGACCCAGAATTGTTCTCATTAGTTGCCATCAAGTTGGCTCTGACTCAGAGCCACCCCATGTGCAATGGAACAAAATGCTCCCCAGTCCTTCACCCTCTTCTTGATCATTGGTATACTTGAGTCATTTGTTGAGGCCATTGTGTATTTTGCATGTCTCTCAACCTTGGGAGCTTATCTTTCAGAATTACACAGTGTGATCCATAGAATTTTCATTGGTCAAATTTTGGACATATGTTGCCAGGACTTTCTTCCTAGTCTCTTTTGGTCTGGAACTTCACTGAAACCCGTCCAATATGTGTGACCCTGCTGGTATTTGAAATACCAGTGGCATAGCTATCAGCTTCATAGCAACATGTAAGCCACCACAGTATGACAGACTGACATATGGGTGGTGGTTGATCCAGAGTAAGTATTCAATAAATTTATTGCATACTGCTATGTCATGAAATATGAGCAAAGGTTTTTGCTGCAATATTTGTCATTTTCCCTTCTCCCTATTATGTGAGGAGCTATGTTCCAAGTGGTACAGCTCTATTAGCCTGAATCCCTGAGTGAAGACTACATAGATTAGACCCCCTGCTGTTAAGATAATAGGAACTCTGTGGCTGTGGTTATGAATGTGTGGCCTGAGTGAGAGATAAGCTTTTGCTTTTTTAAGCCACAGAAATATAGGGGTTCTTTTTTACTGCTATGGGCAGACTATCCTGACTGATTCAGGAGGGACCAGGAAAAGTTAGATGATTAGGATAATACATTGGACCAAGAACAAGTAAACACATAGGCTAACGACAAAGTGGCTATGAGGGAGGAAGTCAATGGGCACTCTACAAGTGACAGTAAAATATGTGTGGAACCCCATAGCCTAGCAAGCACTAAAACGAGACATTATTCATTTGCAATGACATTGAATTTGTTGGCTCATTTCCAGGAAAGACTCAGGGGAGGCTAATGGAGTCTGGAGACCTCCCACATGTTCTTAAAACAGACAGGATGGAAATGCTATGCTAATGTCTGTGGAAAAGGAGCCATAGGTTGGGTGACTGTGGTTGTTATGAGGGCCAGGAAAGGTATACCATTGATGGGTGCCCTGTTTGTGTGATGCCCTGCCCTTTCCTACTAGGCTTACCAATGGGTGAGTGATCTCTGGAATCTGCCTCACCACTTTCCATCCCTGCACTTCAGATTCATCGGAAGTTCCCTCAAAGAGGGACTGTGTCTTCATTCCTGCATTTGGTGTCTACCTGGAGATGTTTTTAGACCCCCAGACAAAGTCATTGCTCTATATTCTTTCCAAGTGAGTACTCCATTTATGAACCTGAAATTGAGGTGTTTTGTAAAGAGAAAAGAATGAACTTGTAATAAAACTTCGCTGGGCTCATTGTGTCTCTTTCCAGGCACCTATGTTCTTTGTAAAGAGGGCCAATAATAGAATGCTGTGTCCACTCATTTCTACCAGCAGAGTCAGCTGACTACCCTGAAGCATAGGTCTTTGTAGAGTGAAACTTTGGGGTGTGGGCATCTCTCTCACATCCAAGAGGTTGATGGGTGGTCAACAAATTTCCATATGGCTAATGACCATCATCACACTCTGAATAGGGTGTCATCATCTAAACAGTTAATACCCTAATTCAGTGTTTCCTAAATTGTGTTACTGAGAATCCAAGTGCTGTAAGACAAAAATAAGTGCCTTGTTACTATGTTGTTGTGTGCCGAAAAGTCGAACCCAACTCATGGTGACACCTCCTTGGGTTTCTGAGGCAGTATCACTACAGATACAGCCCCAGGGTTACAGGTGAGGAGAGACAATGCAGGGACGCCCAGAGTAGCAGGCCAGAGGAGCAGGAGAAAGGGGATAAAAGCCTTGAACCTGGACAGAAGAGCAGTCAGCCCCAGGGATACAGGTGAGGAGAGACAACTCAGGGACGCCCAAAGAAGCAGGCCAGAAGAGCAGGAGAAAGGGGATTAAAAGCCAGGAAGCCAG
>NW_006922022.1:1616691-1623240 GCF_000298275.1 Orycteropus afer afer | reverse complement strand
CGATGATGGGCTCAAGTATAGCAGGGATTGTGGGGCTGGCGCGGGATCGGGCAGTGTTTCGCTCTGCTGTGCATGGGGTCGCTATGAGTCGGAAACAACTGGACGGCACTTAACAACAACAACAACAACATCACTACGGAAGTAGATTACCCATGCTTCTTCTGAGGAGTGGCTGGTGGGTTTGAACCACCAGCCTTCTTGTTAGCAGTCAAATGCCTTAGGCACTGTGCTACCAAAGCTCCCACCTTGTTACTAAGGAGTCCTGAAGTCAAAGCATTTTGGGATACATTGTATTCTGTTTTTCCTCTTCAGTGATTGTTAAAGGCTCTGACAGGTCCTCAAATGAAATCATTTTGACTCAGGAAGATTTAGTTAGGTTGGATCTTCCGATATTTCTTAAATTAGTTTGGATTTGACTGTCAACAATTTTTATTATGGCAAATTCAGGGGTTCGTTGGGCATCACCAACTGCTTATTCAACCTCTTTTTTTCTTGCTTGGTTTGTGTGTTCCAGTAATTGACCTTCTCAATCTCAGTAGAGTTCACCTGATCACAATCACAACTGAAACTTTTTGGTGTTCAGCTATGTCTGTGGTAGCAGGATAATGGCCCTCAAAGATGTCCACATCCTAATCCCTGGAATCTGTGAATGTTGCTTTACATAACAGAAGGGAATTTGTTGATGTGATTAAGTGAAGGCTCTTTAGACAGAAGATTATCTTGGATTATCTGGCTGTTACTCATCAACAGACAAGGTGAAAAGTGTCCTCCTGTGCCCATTCCTGGGACTTCTACAAAACTCAGCATGGACCTTCCCTGGCCCCTTCTGCCAGGGGAGGGAGATAAGATAGGGAGGCAATTAAGTGAGGGTTTCACGAAATCATTGAAACTGGAGACCTAACTGAAATCACTGAAACCGGAGACCTAACTGGGTAAAAGGAAAAAGCTAGAAATGTAGTTTCACTGGGTATAAAGCAATAAACATAGAAGCATTCATGAAAATATTTATCATCCATATTTAATTGCTTTATAGCCTAAAATGATTATGTATACTGGTAAATATGTATTATATTAATATGTTGTCACTTTTGATTTCCCCAATTAATCCTATACGAATTAATTCAGCCTTCATAATTTATTGTTCATGTAGCCTGGTCATCTGTTTCCAACCTAGGAAATTAGGGGGCACATTCCTCACGCAGAAGAGCTATCAACTTGACATCATGCCTAGAGAGGCAGGGCCAAGGTAGTTTGGTGGTTTCTCAGCCCAAGGTTGAGTAAACAGATGTCCCAGAGTTGATTTTCCCCCAGAATAATTGCATACAATGAGCACAAATGTTTAATTAATCAGGAATCTTGTGCTTATTATCTTTTCACTGGGTTTCCACTGATAATGACCCAGAGGAACGTTCTTTTCCTTTGTGTGAATGATATTTTATTTAAAGGTTTTCATTTTATCATCTGACTTTCTCCCCTTTTATCACGAGGAAGTGAGAATGAGACTGAGAATGATTACCTGTGACCGTCTACAAAGGAAGGCTCAGAGCACAGCTCATGATTCCACATGTGGCAGCAATGCACCCACACTTGGTATAGGACATTTCCACCACCCAGGTCAATCTCACAGCCTTTCTGAAGTCAGAATAATTTAATATTTTATATTCACTTGATGCAAACTTCCTTAGACAAAATCGAAGTTGGGAGGAGGGAAAGGGAGTTAAGGAAAGGTTCAACACACGAGAAAATGGAAAAATAGTTGTTGTGAAATTAGGTTTGAGTTTTCAGGACTGAACATTGGAATACAGGCTGACTTGTTAATGAGGGACTTGTTCCCCCAAACCTGGTACACAGCACAAAACATTAATCAGGACATTGTTTGCATTAAAGGGCCGAGTTTTCCAGTGGGTAATCATCAGGGAAACCTAGTCAAGGGCGGATAAGGATGGCGGCCCTGATTAATTAAACATCTGCACTGGGACTAAAAGCAAGACTTACCCTGTTGGTTTTACAAGTGCTATTGATATTAATGCCACACATGGAATTGGGAAACACTGTTTGCTAAAATCCACTTTGCACAGAAAGCTTGGCATTCAGAGCATATCAAGTTTTATTTTTCTGTGTCATTTCAGCATCTTTCTGTGTCTTTGGTGGAGAAGAGTTCTGGGCAGAGTGATGGTGTGCACAACTTCTCTCTTTAAGGAGAAAGCAGCAGCTAGCCTTGACGCTTAGGTCAAGTTTGGAATTGTGGAGATTAGAGGGAAGATCTTTCTTTCCAGGAAGGGGACCAGCATCAAAAGCAGGCTGCCTGGAACTGTAGGATATCTCTTGATAATCAGGAGGTCAGTAACTGGAGCTCAGGGGCTTTCAAGGTCAGTTTAGGAGCCTGAGATTCATCCTCAAAGCCATGAGAGCTACTGGAAGGCTCTTGGGCAAGGGGGCTGGCATGATCAGGGGGCTGGCATGTTCCAGAAGAGTAATCTGGAACAGTGCAGAGAATAGAAGACTGGATAGGAGAAGAACTGAGGAAGGAGGGACCTGCTAGCATCGTGCTCAGCAGTACAGGCACTAAAGAATCTTCAGCTAAATGTCAGATGCATTTCAAAAGATGAAGGATTGTCATGAATATAGCCTGCCACAGAAATGACTTCTTCTAGGGTTGTACTGTTTAAATGGTGTTGTGAAATTACAAATTATAATGGAAGTACAGAACAGCAGAAGAATTTTGGATAATCTTTGGTAGTATTTTACTTGCTGTCCTCCTGCATAGTGTCTGATGAAGAATAATGAGTAATATGTGTCCAGAAATTACTGCAGAAGTAAATATCAGATCAAGACGCAAGTTGATGTGTCCAAAAGCTGATGTTAAACTTAAGATTTCCAGAGTGACTGCTGCTTCAGGCTCCATGGAATCTTTAAAAGGTGTAGGAGATTCAGTAGATCAACAGAATTTCATCCAAGGAGGAATAAACAGTGCATCATTGAAGGATTTATGTCTTGAAGACAAAAGATGTATTGCAACTTAATTAAAGAACTGGCCAGAATAAGTGAGGAAAAGGAAGTGACAGAACAAAGACTAAAACCGAGTAGGACTCATTTGAGAAGAAAAATCAGACAGTTGGAAGAACAGAATGTACTTATCAAAGAAAGAGAAGAGATCCTTTTTGAAAGTCCTCTTTTTCAAATGTGCAGAAAGTTTGACTCTTTCGTGGAGAAAATGTAAACCCTAGGGAAATAATTGTTCTAATTTATAATGGAAGGAATCTGCATGTGCTATCATTTCTAGGCAATCAGAATGGTGTGTGTGGGGGAAGCATGGTGGAGTTGTCTGACTGCCTCTAACTTCAGGAGGGGAAGAGAGTATCAACATCAACAGCATCAGCCTAAGGCTGATTCCTATGAGGTGAAGGTCAGACATACCTCCTTTCTCCAATCTTTTTACCAACTCTAATACCAGCTGTACTTCCCATGACACTCTGCTGCATCCAATAATTCATTGCAATGGCCATACAGAACTTACCCACGATATTCATGACTATGGGGTTTATTAGGGAAGTACTCACACACAATATTCATAACTATGGGGTTTATTAGGGAAGTACAAAAACACAAAAACAAAAAAATCCTCATTGCCATCAAGTCAATTCCAACTCATAGTGACCTCCATTGGGTTTCCAAGGCTGTAAATCTTTATTGAAGCAGACTGCCTCATGTTTCTTCCATGGAGCACATGGTAGGTTTGAACCACCAACCTTTTGATTAACAGCCAAATGCCTTAACCACTACACCACTAGAGTTCCTATTAGGGGAGTAACAGGTTACAATTCAGGAATTGACTCAGGATACAGCTGTTTGGTCAGTACAGCTTCTTGGGCATGCCCATAGTCAGGTCTCTCCCTGGCCCTGAGCCTAGTCCTCAACCTTTGGGCTTCTTGGGCTTACCCAGCCTCTGCCCTGATCAAGTAAGTGTTGCAAGGCTCTTTAGCTCTACTGATAAGTGCCTAGAAGCACCCCACTCAACCAGTAAGTCTTGGCCTAAAGGCGTTCAGCTCTCTAGCTCCGTGGGTCATGGGTCGGCAAGCTACTTCATCAACAAGTGCCCAGAGATACTGAACTCCTCCAGCAAGCCTCCCACCTGAAGGTGTTCAGCTTTCTTGTTCCGTGGACTGGGAAGCCCACTGCATTGTCTCCTGCCAATATCCTGGTTCTGCTGCTGCCATTGCTTCTCACCACCTCTTGCTGTCTCCAATGTACAACTCTCTCTCTTTCTGTCTTCTAGGCCTACATGGCTCACAGCACAGGGATCCTGGGTCAAAAGGATGTATTCTACTCCTGTCTCTTCTTCTTGGGTAGTAAGGTCCTCCTCTGCTCTGAGACTGGCTATCTTTTAAGCCTAGCAGTATGGCAAAATTGACCAATTATCTCATTAGAGTTCTGTACACCTTATTTGCATAGTCCTACCCCTGCAAGGGTGACATGCATTATTAGCAAGCTGTCCAATCCCCTTGATGGGCCACAAACACCTTATTTGCCTAGTTCCACCCAATCATGTAGTAGGAGTTATAAGACCATGACTAGAAAGGTCATATAAAAGCAATCCATCCATCCACCACAGTGGCCAAATAAAATTCAGGACACCCATATTTGGGAAATATTCTTATATTATACTTTTATACCTGTTATTTATATCAAATTCAAATTTTCACTTCATATCCTCTATTTTTATTTATTAAACTTGGCAACCCTAGTTGCTGTCAGCTACCTGATGTTGTGGTTTGGAGAATGTATCTCTCAGATCTCCAACTGCAGGAGAGTAAATGCTGCACCCTGAAATTGATGCATTTGCACTGAGACTGTGCTTCCCATGGGCTGCTCTCAGCCACTGACTCAGCACAGCAGGAACACTCAAACAAATAAATTTCTAGGAGTCACAGTGTCACTCTGATGGGTGATTTTGGCTGAAGGACTTCCTGAAGGCCTTGCTGAACTTTCCTAAATAACACACTGCAGTCTAAGATGCTTCTACCCAATGATCCTTCCATCTTTCCGTTTCATGGGATCAGATCTTCATCACCATCTGACAGCTCTCCCAGCCTCCCCCACTCATTTCACATATTCTCTCACAGGTCTTTTCCCTAATAAAGCCTGATTGTGCTTGACATCTGCTGCTTGGAGGACCTGGACTAATGTAGTTGTTGTTAGTTGCCCTTGAGTCAGCTCCAAATCATGGCAGCCTCATGCCCAAATCCATTGTTGCAGCTAGTACGTATTTTGATTACGTTCCAAGCTGGGGGCTCATCTTCTAGCATTATATTATATTGATCCATAGTTTTCATTTCCTAATTTTCAGAAGTAGATCATGAGAACTTTTCTTCCTAGTCTATCTTAGTTTGGAACTCTGTTGTAAGCTGTTACAACAGATTACCATGGGTAATCTGTTGGTATTTGAAATACCAGTGATATAGCTTTCTTTGAGTGTCATATCAACATACAAACCACTACACTATGCCAAACTGACAGATGGATGGTGCTGGATTAACATACCTGGTGTTCAAATGAAAGATGTCAGGAGCTAGGTAGTGAAAGTGCAAGATTTATAGCTGTAAAATAGGAACCAGTGAGAGTTATAAGTCAATAGGTGCAAAAGGAACAAGAAGGTTGGGAAAGGGTTCAAAATTGGTCTGATTTGGGGTTAGTTTTACTTAGTTCTCAATGAAGAGTGCACATGAGAATCATGTGTAAAATATTTATAAAATATAAATAAATATATATTTATAAAAATAAATATTCCACATCTATCTGCAGACATTCAGATTTAGATTCTTAGGTTATGTTCAAGCATCTGTGATTCTGATTCTCACTCCTGAGTGAGGAGCATTGTTTAAAGGAGGTCGTTCAGGAGTGGTAATAGACTTTATTTCAAGAGAGACCAATAAATGGTAGTGACCTTGGAAGGCTGTGCTGAGGATTGTGTGACCCTGCCTGGGCTCTGGAGAACAAGCACTGTGATCGATTAACATGGTCTGCTGTGGTTGAGAGAGTAGGCATGATAGGATGAATGCCATGTATTTGTCAGCCCTAAACATGTTGGTGGGCTTTTAAAGACAAAATCCTATACCTGAAATGTGACTATCGCTATAGTCTAGGAAAGAGGCAGGAAAGCCTGAAATACAATAAGGCAGTCAGCATTGGAGAGGAAAAGATAGGGAGGTAAAAGTGAGGTTTTGGAGCTAGAATAGAAAATTACTTGGGAACCAAATTGGTGTACAAAGTACAGGAGAGGAAAGAGTCAGATATGACTCTGAAATGTCAGGTCTAGATGATGACTCGTATGTGTGTGTGTTTATTGAACTATAAGCTCCTTACAAAACAGGACTAGTATTTTGATTTACTCTTCAGATATCAAATTGTGCTCTTTACATCAAAAAGCTGGAATCCGAAGGCGGGGCAAGATGGCAGACTAGGCAGAAGGATTGCACAGACCCTCTTCAACAAAGAAAAGGGAAACCAATTAACACAGACACAGAAGATAATCTTGGACCCCTGAGCCTT
>NW_006922022.1:1599645-1610229 GCF_000298275.1 Orycteropus afer afer | reverse complement strand
AATATGAACAATGCTTGATATTCAAGAGTAGCAGTTGGCATGGTTGTGTGAAGGACAGAAGAACATCTGTCCTGCTGGCCATGTACTAGGAGGCCCTGCGGTTGGTCAGGAGGGACGGGGGTGACAGAGGTTCTGGAGTCAGTTACCATGGAATTCAGAGGACCTGACTCACTTCCCTTCCCGAGCTGCAGCCATGGTTTGTGGTGGAGCTCACCACACTGTCAAGGAACCCCCCCTTTATGTGATTCCCCCCATCCCTAGGGTGCCAGCTCCTGGCTTTCCATTGTGGGGACTCATCCATTTTTTTCAATAGGGTGGAGGGAAAATCAACATGAAAATTAATTGACTTCAAAGCAGGGAGAGAAGTAAAATACTGGAAACCTCTGCTCATAATTCAGCTGTCAGGGTCACAAGGGTACACTAGGGAAAAGGAGGAGAAGAACCAAACCTCATTTTGGGGCCAGAGCCTTGAGTTTCAAAGATCATTTATAGAATTCACTTGCTGCCATGAAATGAGATGTTGAATTTTGCTCATATTCTCTTCTTTTTTATTGGAGGTGGGTGGCTTAGTTTCAAATGCATTTTAAATTCAAGAGCATTAATTTGAAAGTATTCTTCCCCCTGCATTTATAAAAATAATTTCTTGCAATTGGAAGACAAACACTTGTTCTACATGTGTGTACACTCTACTGTACAACATGGGACTTCTAACAACAGCACAAAGCTAAATTATTAATTTCATATTAAGTAGCATGGGAAATTTCTAGTGAATAGTAAATTCAATATTTCACACTAGAAAAACTTAAAACATATTAAAGACACATCTAATAGTATGGTAGGCTATACATATACTCCAGCAGACCACTCTTCATTATAAATGTCAGTAACATTCTAGCTTAGCTATAGTCACAGTGTTTATTGAGATCTGCTAAATGACCTGAATCAGTTGCATTCTGATTTCTTTCTAAAAACCCAAGTTGTTCATTGCCAAAGAGCTGCTCTCTCAACTGAATCTGTATAGGGCTTTAGGGAAATCTGTTGGCCAGTTAAGTTAATCACAGGTGTGAATTCCTTATGGGCCCCCTGGGGACAGCCTGTAGAATGTGTTTCCCAGCTGTAAGGGGTATCCTGAAGTCTACTGTGTAACCACTTCCTGATGGGAAGGTATGATCCTGCGCTGCCAAACAGGGCCATTTCTGATGAGACCCAGTTAGGTGGAACATATTTAGGTGGGATAGATACTCTACTATGATCCATGATCATTCAACCCCTTGGCTCTGTGAAGAGGTAGCAGTTCCCAAGGCTCACTGTGCAGGCAGCCCATAGAGCAGGAAGGGGACCAAGCTTACCCTTTATCAGTTACCATTCCTTCCTCTCCAGCAGGGAAACGTGGCCAATGCTACTCAATTCACAAAATGGCGCCAAATGAGCCATTTGAGAGAAACATTATCAAAGGCCTTTTTGTCTCCAAATGCATCAGTGCCGGGGAGGGAATGTTATGCACGGCATGCATGGATGGGCTTTCCACCCACCCAGTCCAAACCTCATTTTCTCTCCGGGAGAGAGGAAGGTGGCAGGAAAGAGAGCCAAGAGGGCAGAAGGCTGCCAACATTCAAGTGGGAAGGGCCTGCCTCTGGAATGAGCACATTGGCGGAGGGCTGGAGCAGAGGAATAAATTTTAGAAATGTTGTGGTGAAAGAGACACCAAGATTTATTTTAACATGAAAGATTTATGAAAAGAGCCTGGTACCAGAGGAAAAAGAGGTTTGAGAGTTGAAATAGATGAGGGCTTACAAGCCTGGATGACATAGAACACAAGAGAGCAATGTTGAGAACCGACAGGGAGGAGAAGGGCCTCCGGTCATTGGCAAGAAACCAAGGAAAGATTTCCAGGGAGGAGTGCACTGAAATGAGAACAGACTGACAACCCGGAGGCCTGGGTTCTCATCCTGCCTCTACCACTAGTTCATGTGACTTGTGGAATTTGTTTCCTCTTCTATGCTGGGAAGGATGTGCTGAGACACACTGCTGTAAGGTACAGAAGTCCATTCTGGCTCCAAGAAGATGGAATTTGTTGTAAGAATATGAAGTAGCTTTTGGAACCTGAAAGGAAAGAGTGAGAATCAGTGCAGCTTCAGGGATAGAGCCCAACAGGGACAAATGGGCAGGATGTTTTGGGCTTGGATTCCAGGTTTAATTGGCTGTCAAAGTTTTCTTTCCTAGTGCTGCTCCTGTCCAATATTCCCATTCATTCCCAGGAGAACAATTCCAGTTGGCCTAGCTTGGGTCACAACTTAGCCATTGTCCAGAGGACAGCACCAAAACCATGAGCAATGGGAAGGAGGTCCCCATAAGAAAAGTGAGTGCTATTATCAGAAAAAAGAAAGAATGGGTGCTGACAAGCAAGAATACCAGGGGCCAGCTGTATAAGGTTTGGACAAAGCTACCACTGAGGTGTTGTCTCAGGTACCATACTGTGCTTACACTTTGTATATCCTTATCTCATTTGCTTTTCAGAATTGCCCTGAGGGAGGAAACAGAGAGGTCCGTGAATTGTCCTGGTCTCACCGCTCTGGGATAAGACCCACAGCAAGTGTGTTTCCAGGTTATCTGTGGGGCTCACACGAGAGCTTAAGGGAGTTGGGGAGCAGAAAGATGTTTTTGACCCTGAAACTGCCCTAGAATTCTGGACTTTTGAAATACACAATGGTGCCCCTGGGTGGTATAAATAGTTAACACTTTCAGCTGCTAATTGAAAGGTTGGAGGTTCGAGTCCACCCAGAGGTGCCTTGGAAGAAATCCTGGCTATTTCCGAAAAATCAGCTATTAAAAACCCTATGGAACACAATTCTACAATGATACACATGGGGTTGCCTGAGTTGGTGGTGAGTTGATGGCAACTTTTTTTTTTTTTAAATAGAATCTTTTCAACTAATTAAACTTCATATAAATGTAAAATCAGAGTGTTTTCACCATATCTTAAATATTATCAGGAATGCTGGAAGTGGGGAAATGTGCCACCAGTAGCATTTCCGGAAATCACCACCTGAGGAAGGAATGTAAAATACGCGCAGACGTGTGTATAACTGCAGCACCCCCTGGGCCCACTGCTCAGGGCCTTGTATCTGTGAGACACTCAACTGCAGTGGTTAAGTTACCTGCTTCTCCCCAGCAACCAGTCTATGAGGAGCTCTTTCAATGAAATGCAAAGATTTAGTGGCTTAAAGGCCAAGGCTACCTAATTTGACACACACTTGACACATTCCACACATTCTTGTGCTTGAATAACACCACCTGTAAACTGGTGAGATGGTTTTTCAATGAGTGGTAACCCTGGAGGTTGCCCTTTTTACCCTATTGTGGGAAGTGCGATCTATCTCACACATTTTTTCCACAGTAATTTGGTTTCATCTGAGAACAACTGTAGAGCTACTGTTGGGAATGCAACCCTCACCCCCCAGGGTTCAACTTTGAGGTCATTATTAGTGTTTGATGCTCCTAGGCCTGTGATGCAACTGAATTATAGTGAACAGTCACTGAAGATGCCTCCTGTGGATTGGAACCAACAGGGAACATGCATTCTTACCATTATGATGGCAACTACCCCACCCCTGGAGGACAGGTGGCTTGAGTTATTTGAAAAACCAAAAAAGCCTTAAAACTGGTACCTAGGTTGGCACTACAATCATCTTTTCTCTTACTGTAGTTTTTAATCTCCAGAATTTTTACATATAGAACCCCCCTTTTAATTTTCAGGTTCTGTGGCTCAGAATGCCAGGGCCAAGGGTTGGTTTGGGGAGTAAGATCTAACATCCCCCTAAAACAACCTTACTAAATACACTATTTGAGTAGAAATATGGCACACTTGACATTTGAGTAGACATATAGCAAGTAGAGCTTCAAAACAAGTCTGCTAACCTCCGTCTTTCAACCAGATGACCACCAGAAGACCTTTTCTAAAGAAAATTTGGAGACACCACTAGTAGGTTGAATCTAATGAGTGGCATACATTTAGAAAAAAGCAATTCTGAGTAAGACAGCATTCTGTAAGGGAAACTGCTTTCTTAGCTGCCAAATTTTGACTGCAGCTCTTAGCTAATCCAATTATCTATTTATAGTAGCATTTGGGGAGGTCCTTTAACTTGGGTCTTTTAAAAAAATCAAACAAAAATACTAGGAAAGAATTCACAGGATGACTTGAACTATACGTATTTTAAGACAAAAAATTAACATAGACATTATTATTTATAATAATGAACACAATGAGTCCCTTTAATTTTTTTTTTTTTTTTTTTTTTTAATTTCTTGCCTCTAAATCCCTTATGGGGACCTCATCTCCATAGAGTTCTCAATGGCTGAGTTTTTCAATAGTAGGTCACCAAGACTTACTTTCTAGGCTCTTCTGGGTGGACCTGAGGGTCTAACAGTTAGCAGCTTGAGCTTATTAACTCTTTGCACCACTCTGGTGTTTTAGTGCCTAAGGCAGTTGACTGCTAACCAGAAGGCTGGTGGTTCAAACCCACCAACCACTCTTGGGAAAGATGGTTGGACAATCTACTTCCGTAGTGATACCGCCTCTGGCAGTGAGTTTGTTTTTTGGAATCCCTTATGCAGGTTGTGTCTGAAAATTGTCTTTGTTTTTGTCAGGTGTGTATTACCTTAATGTAACACCCAGTCCACAGATCCTGCCTTGCTGTGATATCTGTGTGGGATGTCACCACCTTGTGACTGGGTTCTTATTTATCAATCGAAAAAACACTGTTGGTATCTGTGCTAATTCAAAAACCACTGCAAACCATCTGTATCTCTTTGAACATGTTCTGCCTGCTGGTTCTGTACACTCCATTATCCCCTTACTGCAGGGTGGAGGAAGTGTTTCATATTTTCTTTCAACAAGTATTTATTGAATAGCTACTATGTCAGGTACTGGGCTAGGTGCTGCATAAATGAGTAACTATCAAATTTGATCTGAAATGAAAAGAAATTCCACTGCTCCCCTTGCAGTGAACATGCTCACCTTAATTTTTCCTCTGAGACACTATCAAACCCCTCCTGGTTGCAGCAGCTCAGAATCTTACCCCTAACAATTTCATGCCCATAGTGTGGGCTACACAATCACCAAGGATAGTGTTCTACACAAGAGAGATGTTTGAAAAATTTATTGGTTGCAGAGATGTTAATTATTTTTTTCAATAATCATTTCCTCCTTTCTTCTACATCCTCTTGGAGAAGTTCTCTCTCCACAGCCCAAAAGGGAATTCCCTAAGAACTACTAGGCCTGACCCTTCACCCTGTAGTAAGGGTAGAATGCAGTGCAGAAGCAATAGGCAGAACATGTTTGCAAGGCCATGCAAAGAGAAAGGCAAGTCTTTCCTGGAGAAATAAGTAACTTGAGGCAGGCAGTTAGTAAAGAATGCTAAAGGAAAAGCAACCTCTTTTTAAAAAGGACAGATTATATTAGGCATGGATTCTTGCCCAAGATGGACCAGTCCTATTTCATCTAAATGCACAGAAACAACATTGGTTGTCTTGGAAACGAATTAGAATGACGAGTAGTTGTGAATGTTGAGATTTTGGGCCCTCTGTGATGGGTTAAGTGCAGACATTGTCAGGAAAGTCATTGGCAGAGGGTGCAACATGGAAATCTATCTTAACCAAAGATCTCAATAGGAAAAATGCCTCTCAACAATGAATCAAGAATTCTGAACAAAGAGCCTGATGCCTTACATGGTTTTAGGGTTTGAATTTATACTATTATGTGGCCCAGGATTATCTGAGATGTTAATATAAAAATGTGACTCTAAATTGTAATGTCCTAAAATCATGAATCAAACATAAAACCTCTCTATTGAGTCATACCCTTAACCCAGGCTACACACAATCTCCATAAAGTCCCACTGAATATGAGCTCACCTTCCAAAATTTTAGAACATATTAGGAAATAATCCCCCATGAGGGAGAATCAACAGATAGAACATACATCAGATTCAGGTCCCCCAAAACTTTATCTGTTAGAGGTCATAAGTATATTTTAAATGATTAGAAACATAAAGTAGGAAATTAAAATCATAAAATGTACAACATACCATGAAAAGAGAAAATACAGATTAGCAGAAGAAACAAATAAAATTTGCAGAAATAATAACCTATTACTTTTCATGGATTAGATATAGCTAAAGAGAAAATCAGTGAGTTAAGAGAGCTGATTCCTAGTCAGAATGCATCACAAAAAGATAAACATGTAAAAGAGTAATTAAAGATGTAGAAGATAGAATGAGAAAGAATAAGAATTTCAGGAAAAGAGAATAGAGATTTAAGCAGAAGAAATATTCAAGGAGAAAAAGGCTGAGAATTTTCTACAACAATTGAAAGACGGGGATCTTAAGATTCAAGGAGCACAGCAAGCCATGAGGTGAATAAATAAATGTAAATCCAAACCTTGAGTCCAAACCTGTGTCCAAATTGCAGAACACCAAAGTCAAAAAGTTGTAAAGCAATCAGAGAAAAGAGGTATTTCCTAGGAAAGAAATTTGACCAGACAGGCAGCAGACTTCTCAACAGCAAAAACAGAAACCAAAAATCAGTAAAATGATAGTTCCAAAGCACTAAAAGAAAATAACTACCAACTTGAGATTCTATGGGACCTATGGTAGCATAGTGCCTAAGGCATTTGACTGCTAACCAGTAGGCTGGCAGCTCAAACCTACCAGCCATTCCTCGGGAGGAAAGTTGAGCAATCTACTTCTGTAGTCATACTACCTTGGAAACCTAAGGAGGGGTCGTTTTGAGTCGGATCCGACTTGACAGCAGTGAGATTCTATATCCAGCTATTCAACATCAAAGATGAAATTAAAGACATTATTTTTATTACCAAAGAGTCTCAGGAAGGAATCACTAAAGGATTTATTTCAAGTAGAAGAAAATTAAACCAAAAAGGAAGGGGTAAGATCCAAGAAGAGAAATTCAGTCTAAATAATTATTATCTGTAGAAAATAATAATAATAACAATACCTTTTAAGGATATAAAACAATGTAGAACAGAAAACTTGGACAACAATAATGAAGGGTGGGAGTTGACTGGAGCTCTGAAGGCATTTTATTTTTTTTGAAGATTGGTAGAGATGCTAATTTGTACTTTTAAAAGTCAAGTATTATGTTAAGGGTTAAAAGAACAGAAATGAGATGTATAGTTACCAAATCAGTAGACAAGGGAAAGAGGTGTAAAGAAAATTTAATCAATCCATTAAAGACAGGAGAAAGGAAAGCAAGATCGTGTATTGCAAGGTAAATACAAAGCACAGAATAATATTGTATAAATAAATCTAAAATGAATGCAAGTAGATTAAATATGTTAGTCAAAAGAGATTGTTAATGTGGATAAAAAAAATCTGTGGTCTATAAGAGATTCATCTAAAATATAAGAACAGAGAAAAGAAAGGGAAAAAGGCAGAAAAGCTAATGGAAAAAAGACTTTCAGGCTGCAAGAAGTATGGTTGTATTCATACCAAACTAAGATAAAATTCATTAGTGTGGCTTAAGATTGTTATAAAAATATGACAATTTCAACATGCATCTAATGCCACAGCATAAGTAAAAAGCAAAAATAAGAGAAATGGTCAAACATATATTATAGAAGTACATTTTAAACACACCTCTCTCAGATAATGCAAATTTTAAAAAATTAGTAAGGAACAAGATTTGAATGGGTCATTTTAAGAATGCAAATAATTGTCTAAATAATGTTTCTGGTTTCAGCTCGGCACAATGAACTTTAGGGGCTTACTATCTGCAATTCATTTGTGAAGGCACACTTTCCTCTGGATAACTCTTTTATGAGACAGAAGAAACCAGATTCTCGGACCTTCACTCAAACTTGTGCAGGACTCTTATGTGGATGAGGCCCATTCCAGCCTTGACGGAGATAGGAGGTAATTTTGGCTTGTGAATACTGCTGACTGTTAGGCAACTTGGCTATGCTCTTTTCCCTATGCTTTTTAAATTAGTGTAAGCTAGTATGGTCTCTCTGGTGGCATAGTAGAAAGGCATTTGGCTGCTAACCAGAAGGTCAGTGGTTCAAACCCACCAATCTCTGGTTGGAAAGAAGATGGGGCGATCTACTTCCGTAAAGATTCACAGCCTCAGAAACCCAATTGGGGTTGCTATGAGTTGGATTTGTCTCAATGGCAATGAGTTTGGTTTGTTTATTAAGTATAGCCTCACAGTTCTTTGCATGGAGCTAGGCAGCAGAGTTACATCTATTAGTTAGGGTGCAGACTAAACTTCTGTCACAAAAACACTGAAAAATATAGTGGTTCATTCAACAGTCCAGACAGGTAGGTGGCACTGCTCCATGAGGTCATCTGAATTCCCCACTATCCCTGAGGGTTCTTATCTTCATTCTCACAGCTATATTCCAGTTCATAGGAAGGGTAAGTTGCTCCTTTTTAAAGATGTGATCCAGAACTTGCACCGATCATTTTCATGTGCCACTCTGAGTTGCAAGGGAATATGGGAAATATTGTATCCAGCCAAGCAGCCATCTTCCTTTTCTCTCTCTCTCTCTCTCTCTCTGTGTGTGTGTGTATGGAGGGAGAGGAGGGCATTCTATTGCCAGAAGGAAGGAGGTTTGACTGGATAGAAGACAAAATGAGCAGTGTCTACCACAGCATAAAAGTGTTATCTCTAATCATGGCTCTACTCGTTACGTATGAGGGACATTGGAACCTTTCAGAACCTCAGTTTCACCATCTAGAAAACCGTATCTCACAGAGTTGTTTTTAATAGGAATCAAGATGAAGATATTGTAAATGAGGTCCAGCAGGGCTCTCTGTTAGCCCATTGCTCTGTAATTCCTCCTGTGTACAAAGCGGAGGTCCACCAGCTAGGTACATACTGCACAACAGAACCTCTGGTATTGTGCTGGATGTCAGCAAAAAGTTGAACTGTTCTTGCTTTGGCTGCTGCTCCTGGAGCCCTTCTTTCCTTATCCTGATCCCCCTACTCCTACTCACACTTCCTCCATGAAGGGATTCTGTAGATTGATGGACTGTCACTTGGATGGTGGAGGCAGATCCCAAATCCTTGTGTTCTTGAAGGATAGAGGGATTGATGAGCCCCTTAGAGTTGTCTTCAGGCTGGAGCTCCTCTCAGCGCCTGCTCTGGCTAGGACAGCCCACCACAGAGAGGAATGCTTTGGTCATGCTGCCCTGTGTGTGACCTGTCAGGCTTTGTTTGTGATCATTGGTGCCTAATGTTGCAGGTCCCACACTAAGCTCCTCCCAACATTCTGATTGTTTGCAATTGTAAAGTTCAGGAGCTTGGATCTGTCTCGGGCAGTGGGTTAAATCATAGTGTTTTACAAGGGCAGCTATAGGGAATGCCTTGTTTTCTCCTTATATGGCTATTTTTCTCAGACCAGAATCCCAGGGTGTATTTTACGTGGTTGAAATACACAAATGGAGTCACAGTGTTAGCCAAACATGTTATGTGGCTTTAAAATTAACAAGCCTCTCTCTACTTCTGTACTCTGAACACACATTCACAGGCACGGTTTTTGTTGAGCCAATGGAAAGATACTCCTTCCTTTTTAGCCAAAAATATTTGATGGGAGTGAATTTCTGTAATTCTAGTGCTATGTGCTCAAGGAAGCTTTCTTTTGATCAGAGTAGTTTGTTAAGCTTGTGGGTCAAATTTAGTACCAAGTTTGTAATGAGTGACTAATTACTCTGTGAAATGCTACATAAGCTAGCTCTGTGGTGTATAGGCAGAATGGAGCACCAAGCACTAAAATATAATAGAAAAGGTGCTAGTCAAGAAGAGACTAGAAGTATCAGAGGCAGCACAGCTGAGTTAGCACATGAACTTGCCACAGGTGCTCAAAGAAAAGGGAAATCATTTCAGGTTGGGGTGTTCAGGGCAAATTTCATGGAACAAGTGGAGGTTTGAACCATGTACAATGAAACCTGTGAGAGCCAGAACTCAACGGAACAGCTTTGTTTTTCCAGGTCTTGCAAGTTTTCTACATTTTATAGGGTGTAGTCTTATCACCAAGGAGCTCGGGTGGTGCAGTGGTTAAGGCATTTGGCTGCTAACAAAAAGTAGGTGGTTCAAACCCACCAGCTGCTCCACGGAAAAAAGATGAGGCAATCTGCTTCCGTTAAGATTTATAGCCTTGGAAACCCAGTGGGGATAGTTATGAGTAAAAATCGACTCTATGGCAATGAGTTTGGTTTTGGTTTGAGTCTTATCACCTTTCTATCACTCATTTGGAGCCCTGGTGGCACAGTGGTTAAGTGCTCAACTACTAACCAGAAGATCAGCAGCTTGAATTCACCAGCCAGCCACTCCTTGGGAGAAAGATGTGGCAGTCTGCTTCCATAAAGATTACAGCCTTGGAAACTCTGTGGGGGCAGTTCTACTCTGTTCTATAGTGTTACTACGAGTAGAAATTGACTTAACAGCAACGCATTTGGTTTTTGTTTATTACTCAGTGTGATAGTTGAAGATGATTCTCCCGGCTCTGCTGCGCTTGCGGGAACCAGACGACTCCAGGCCCCATCTCTCGGCGGCCCTGCGTGTCGGTTT
>NW_006922022.1:1592150-1592770 GCF_000298275.1 Orycteropus afer afer | reverse complement strand
TGACACAGATTGTGGCTTTTGCAGGCTTTACTCTAGTTGGATTTGGCTAAGTCAAAGGAGGTAGGGGAGAATCCTGGGTCAGGAAAGGAAGTCTGAGGGGAAACAAAGAGGAAAAAAAAATGAAAAGGTTTTTCAAAGAAAGCAAATAATCCACACAAACTGGAGCAAATGCTTCATTTATATAAAGAAAAGGGATCTTTTGGTGGAAAAGGTAGGCTGAGGCTGGGAGTGGACTGTGAAAGTCAGGCCAAGGAGTGAGAGGTGTCTGTTTTATAGGTAAATGGGAAATGTTAAAGATTTTTGTCGCTATTTTGATCCACCCCAGTCCAGGAACCAGTATTTTCACTACTTGATCTCTCCAAAACTTTATTTTTTATTTAGCTACCTTGGTGAATTATCATATGACTTGACCTAGGAAGTTAGGATTAACTAAATGTGATGTTTAGGTATTAAAAATATGATTGCTGGTACAACCATTGTGGAAGGCAGTATGGTGATTCCTTCAAAAGTTGGAATTATAAATATCATTTGACCCAGCCATTCCGTTACTAGGTATATACCCTAAAGAAGTGAGAGCCATGACAAGAACAGATATGTGCACACCCATGTTCATCGCAGCA
>NW_006922022.1:1571495-1590945 GCF_000298275.1 Orycteropus afer afer | reverse complement strand
CCTGAGGTAGATACACTCCTTGGAGAGAACAATCATGGGAGAAAGAAGGGCTGCTTATGCACAGGGAGACAGCTCAGGGGGCAGGAGTCCATGGAGGGATGGAAGTGGGAGGGGAGCTGTTGCATTGTGGTAAACTGTGGTCAATGTCATGTGACAAAGTATACGTGAACCGCTGTATGGAAAGTAAATTTGCTCTGTAAACCTTCACCCAAATCACAATAAAATAATAATAATAATAATATGATTCCTTATAAAAATTTCCTTATTGGTGATTTCATAGATGAGGAATGCAGGGCTTATTTCTGAATATAATTCTCAGCCGCATCTTCTGGGACACAAACAATTAACTCAGGTTTTTGCAAGGAAAAGTTGGTTGGTCAACCTTCATTCTTTGTGGGAAGCACAGAAGAGGGGACATATTTTGGGAAAAATAGGGCATGGGATTTATATCCACAAATTAGTGATCTAATTTTACATTTTGGGCAAATGTGGATGAAACTTTGCATTTAGGGCCTGTTTGGAAATAAAACCTGGCATGAGACTTATGCACTGCCCCCCACCCCCCACTCCAAGCTACTTTTTGAGTCTCTTTGGATCCTCAAGTCAGTTTTCTTTTTTTGAAACATTTCTCTTTTTTTTCCCAGGTTTTTTTTTTTTTTTTTTAAGAGCTTGTTTTACATTCAATACTCACTTCAGTTTTCTTCTAGAGATGGGACTGGGATTATTATGCCCATTATAAGTGTGAAGAAACTGTCAAAGGATTTGATGACTTTCCCAGACTCACACAGCTAGTTAGTGGTGAAGCAAAACTCTTGGGAGCGTGACGGGATCCAGCAGTGTCTTTGGAACAATGAGCTGGCAGAGCATGGGGTCCAGTGGATTAGGGAAGCAGACAGTATAGCTACAGTGGCAGCCAAATTGGACCAGAGACCCTGTGGCAGCCAGGAAGGTGTAAGGTGATGACAAGGTGACTAGAATGAGGGAAGAAACAGAAAGCCTCTGTGAAGAGGATTGTGTGGATTCTGGCCCCAGAGCAGTGTGGCATTAGCACCAACCAAAACAAAAGCCACCATGGCCGGGAGCGTGGCACTGTGTGGTGTTGACAGGGACAGGTTTCCAGGCAAGAACAGCCTGAGCAAAGACACTGAGTGGTTGAAAGCTCTGGGCTTTCCAGGGTCCTCAGCAAGTGCCTTGATTCTTCTGAGTCTCAGTTTCCCCTTTGGAGTGAATAATAATACCTACTCCAGAGGACAAAGCATTAATTTTATGGACAGTCATTTTGGTGTCATCCTTCTGACAGTGTCACTCAGTGTGGTGACATCCCCACACCTCTTGAGCAATGCCATTGGATTAAATGCATTCTTTCTTAATTGCTCTGTTGGCTTGAGCTCTCCCAGCTCAAGAATGAGTCACTTTCTTGCTGATTTTCCCTTTGATTCTTGTATCATGTTTCTGATTAGCAGGACCTGATGTCACAAAGTCTTACCACATTTGTTTTATGTTGTTCTTTAAAACATTGCATTAAGTGGGCTCAGCGTCCCTGGGTGGGACAAATGGTTAACGTGCTTGGCTGCTAACTGAAAGTTTGAAGGTTTGCATCTGCCCAGAGGCACCTCAGAAGAAAGGCCTGGTGATGTATTTCCAAAAAACAGCCATTGAAAATCCTGTGGAACACAGTTTTACTCTGACACACATGGGATTGCTGTAATTCAGAGTCAACTGGCACCTGATTAAGTGAGATCAGCATCAAGATGGCCACATTTACTTGTGCAATTTCAAAGACCAAACCAGGATCCTTGTGAAGAGTAAGTTGGCAGGCGTAGTGCCAGAGACGATCTTGGGATATCAGATGTGCCTCTGTTCCTCACTTCTTACTTGGACCAGTTTTTACAATTGCACTTGCGGAACAATATCTATCTACCCATCTCTTAAGTGAATTTGAGAGATTGCAAGACATCAAAATACCAAATCCTAATATGAGCTCTGTTTCATAGCTTCACCATTTAGGAAAAGCCAAGGTCTTCTCAGGTTTCAAAGAACAATGCGATGCCCTGGCATAACTCGCATGGTCCATTTCAGTGACACTTATTCTCAGTCCAGGATCTGCGATGCGTGGCTAGTGGAGGCAAACCCAGCTAAGAGGAAAGCTCACTGCTCCCCAGGGAAAACCGTGCCATTTATTCTGAGAATGTGCAGAAACAGCATTTGATTGGGAAGGGGCTGTAGGTCATTTATCTCTCACTTTTAAAATGATGAGATCGATGTGTCTCCCCAGTGGGCTGTCCCCCTTCTATTCAGCAACAATACACTACTTCTTTTCAAAGAGAAATATGCTTCCAATAAGGGGGAAGGGAGGCAGGGTCTGAGTAGAGGGGATCAGGCAACTTTCATTGAAGGATTCATTTTTGATTTAAATATTTTGTTCTAATCTCCAACTTCCTTTTTAACTTGGCAGAATGACCAAAAGGAAAACAATGTCCCTCCCCAGCCCGGTTTATGGCCTGCCAGAGCAGAGGATCCGGTTACTTCTTCCAACTCATGTATGTTCAGTTGTTCGATATATTAGGTTTTTTCTCCCCCCAATTTATTGCTCATATACATAGGGTTTTCTTTTAATGGCATGTCAAAGTATACTTTCATGAAAAACCACAGGAGAAAAAAAAGAATGAAAAATATAAACCAAATATATCCAACTATTTAATACATTTTTCCCTTTTTTGTTGTTCTTTGAGTATGTTATGGAAGGAATTCTCTGCAAGTGATACATCCTGTAACTCTAGGCAGATGTAATCCCCTGGCCGTGACACCAGCAAAGCTTTCCCTTCACAATGGAGACATTTGCAACCATTTTGTTCCTCCCCCAGAGTGGAAGAGCACATGGTGGAGGGACACTCTGGAAGTAAGCACTTCCTGTAAGTTCTGTTGTTGCCTTTACAATTCCCTGGGAGTCCTGGGAGCCTTGCCTTGCAAAGGAAAGAAACCCAGGGTGCTGCCGACCTGGGACTGGAATCTGGGGAGCACTCACAGAAAGTACTTTCTCCTTCTTGCTGCCAATTTGCCCCACTCATCACTTTGAACTTGGCTTGCAACTCACTGCCTCAAGAATACATGCTGGGGTTGAATCTACCTAAACCCAGTCTCTGCTCTTTTTAGTGCTCTCTATAGTGTGTCCAGGAGCTCTGGTAGTATAGTGCCTAAGGCACTTGACTGCTAACCAGAAGCCTGGCGGTTCAAATCCACCAGCCATTCCTCAGAAGGAAGGTTGGGCAATCTACTTCTGTAGTGATACTGCCTTGGCAACCCAAGGAGGAGACGCTATGAGTCGGGGCCGACTCGATGGTACATAACGACAACATAGTGTGTCCTTGGAGCTCTGGTGGCATAGTGCCTAGGGCATTTGACTGCTAACCAGAAGGCTGGTGGTTCAAACCCACTAGCCACTTCTCGAAAGGAAGATTGGGCAATCTACTTCTGTAGAGATACTGCTTCAGAAATCCAAGGAAGGGTCACTATGAGTTGAATCGATTCAATGGCAGTGAGTTTGGTTTGGTTTGATTTTTATAGTGTGTCTTATAGTGTAGCTTTTTAGTGTTCTCTAAGGAATAAGGTGTTCTGAGGAGTGGTGGCTCAATGATAGAGTTCTTGCCTTCCATGCTGGAGACCTAGGGTTCGATTCCAGGCCAATGCGCCTCATACACAGTCACCATCACTCTGTCAATGGAGACTTGCATGTTGCTATGATGCTGAGCAGTTTCAGCAGAGCTTCCAGACTAATATAGAGTGGGAAGAAGGCCTGGTGATGTATCTGAAAATCAGTCAGTGAAAATGTTATGGATCACAATGGTCTGATCTGCAACCAGTCATGGGGATGGCACAGTAACAGAGGACTGGGTAGTGATTTGTTCTACTGTGTATGGGGTTGCCATGAATCAGGGGCTGATTAGATGACAGCTAACAACAACAGAGTTCTAAGAGATCACTGTTCATGTTACATTCATTTGGACTTTTACCTTTTCTTTGTAAATATCGAAATTAACATATTTTTTCCCAGGGGTGTGGAGGTCTTTTTCTAGGGTACAGGAGATAGATTCTACCTGCTGCATCAGACCAGAAATAGCTTGAAGCATGTTTTGTGGCGATCCCCAGGAGCACACCCTGGCACAATGCTTTGAATGCAAGAGGTTAATCTGGGAGAGGATCCCAGGAAATCCCAGTGGAGGCATGGGGGTATGAGGCACACGAAAGGGTACCTCATCAAGCTAGGGCCCACTGTGGACAACTGGATTCTAATACAGCTGCGGAGGCTTTCTCAACCTTGGTTCTACTGACATTTGGAGTGGGACAGTTCTTTGTTGTGGGGCTGTTCTGTGCATGGGAAGCTGTTTAGCAGCAACCCTGCCTTCAACTCAGTAAAAGCCAGGTGCACTGTATCTCCCACCATCCTCCCGCTGTTGTGACTATCAAAAATATCTCTAGGTATTGCCAAATACCCCCTGGTGGGCAAACTCACTCATGACTGAGAACCATGGGGAGTCTGGACAGGGGGCAAGTGCTGGCCATTGGGATCTGGCTGGTGCGCACTGAGATGGAAAAGGTGAAGGATGTAACTGCTGTGTCCTCCTCTAGAGCCAGAGTGTGGTTGGTGAGGCTGAGAAGTGAGCTGCTGTCATTGCTAAAATGGTGGTGGCTGACTGTGGATGAGTGGGCCTGAGATTAAAACTGTTGGAAACATTTGTTTCTGGTGACTCCTTCCTAACTCCACAAGTTCCCATCAACCTGGTGTGAAAATTGTGTAAGGGTGACCTCTGACCTCCTCTAACTTTGCAAGGGGAAGGAGGGTCAAGATCACCATCAAGATCCAAGGCTGATTTCTGTGAGGTGGGGGTCACACATGACTCCACCCTCCAACCTTTTTACCAATTCTGACACCAACTGTCCATCCACGGGACTCTCTTATTTCTCTACTGGGTTTGATAATTCATTGCAATGGCCACACAGAACTCACAGGCAAACCCATGGTTATGGGGTTTATTAGGGAAGTAAAATTTTACAATTCAGGATCAGTAATGACTCAGGATATAGTTCTTGGATCAGGATAGCCACTTCTCTGTTCTGGCCCCCAGCCTTCTGACTCTGCAACTCCTTGGCTTCTGGCCTGCTCAGGCAAATAATACAAAGCATTTTTAACTCTGCTGATAAGTGCCTTGAGGCAACCTACTCTGCTGGTGAGCCTCCACCCAAAGGCACTCAGCTTTCTAGAGTAGGGCTAGAAGCCTATCACACTGTCTCATGCTGTCTCTTGATTCCGCTGCCTCTACTGCAGCCATTTCTCTGCTGCCACTTCTTGCCATCTCTTGCCATGTCCAGTGTTACAGTTTTCTGTTTCTTAGTTCTAAGAGGTTCTCAGCACAGGGACTCTGGGTCGAAAGGATGTGTTCTGCTCCCATGTCATGTTTCTTAGTGGTAGTCTAGTCCCTTCTTCTTGCCTCTGGGATGGCTCATCTTAACACTACCAAAACTGACCAATCCCTTCATTAGGGTTCCATACACCTTATTTGCATGGTCCCACCCCCATGAGGGTGCTATGACCCTTATTTACATTATTAGCAAGTTATCCAATCCCTTTGATGCGCCACAAAGACCTCACATTTGGATGATTCCACCAGTCATTTGGTGGGAGTTACAAAGACTCTGGCTCAAACTCACTGCCATCAAGTCGATTCCAACTCATTACAACCCCTCCTTGGGTTTCTGAGGCAGTATTTCTACGGAAGTAGATTGTCCAGTCTTCCTTGTGAGGAGTGGCTGGTGGGTTTGAACTGCCAACCTTCTGGTTAGCAGTCAAATGCCTTAGGCATTATGCCACCAGAGGGACCATATTAAGAAATTCACTGCACTGTACTTGGTGTCCTCTTATCCTTTGCCCCCATAAAATCCTCTCCAAGAAAATGTTAAATAAATCCAGATGCCCCTTTCCCCCTGGGCTCTAGGCATCCTTAGGGCCTGGAGAACTTGAGCTGAAGAAAAGCAACATTTCTGGAACCTATTAGGAGTGAAGCCATTTCCCATGGGTATTTCATGGGTTATCTCAAATCAACCCAGCAACAAAGGTCTTATTTGCCTATTTTTCACACTGGTTGGGACACTAACTGTGGTCACTTAGCTATAGAGGGGCAAAGTCCAAATTCCAACTCAAATCTCGCATCAAAAGTGTATAGATTTTCTGTTTCTTTTTCTTCTTTTCCCCCTCAATATATTGGTGAGGATGGGGGCAGAATATTTTTGACAAAAGAACATTTTAAGAGGTTCCGACATAGGGATGAATGCTGAAAAAGCGAACTGAGAAATGAAATGGGATACTGAGCATGGGAAATTGGGGATTTGGAAGGAACAACGGCTGCTTTCCCTTTTACCAAGGCCCAGACAAACGGCATTGTCATGAACACAATGGTTGTGTTACATCCCAGGAGCTTCCTGTCAGGCATAGTGAGCTGGGAGGCATTAGGAGAGGCTACCATGGGTCGCTGTGCTTTCATAGCTGCCTGTTCTGATCTCCACCCTCATCCCACCACTGGGTCTGTGTTAAGCTGGACACTCTGCTTTGTACCTCTGAAACACACTCTGTTGCTTCCCACTTCTGGACTTTTGCTCATGCTGTGCCTTTGCTGGGAATTCCCCCTCCCACTTGATTCATCTCTTGGCCAGGTCTCACTTCACAGAACAACCTCCTCTAGGAAATCTTCCCAGATGTTTAATCTGTAATCTCTATAGGGTGACAGATTCTGATGTATGTGTGTGTATGTGTGTATGTGATTTTGGGGCAGTATATATTTAACAGTGAGGAGCTCTGGTGGCATAATGCCTAAGGCATTTGACTGCCAGCCAGAAGGCTGGTGGTTCAAATCCACCAGCCACTCTTTGGAAGGAAGGTTGGGCAATTTACTTCTGTAGTGATACCACCTTAGAAAACCAAGGAGGGGTTGCTATGAGTCAGATCTAACTTGATGGCAGTGAGTTTGGTTTGGTTTATATTTAGCAGTAAGGTTGGCAGTTCATACTCACTCATACCTAGTGGCTCCACAGGAGAAAGATCTGGCAACTGTTTTCATGAAGATTAAAGCAAAGGAAACCCTATGGGGCAGTTCTGTTCTGTCACATGTTGCTTTGAAATCTACTCGATGGGATCCAACAACAAGAAGCTGTCACTGGATACAAACAGTTGTAGTTTAGTTGGCTCTGACTCTGACTCATGGCAATCCCAAGTGTGTCAGAATAGAATTGTGCTCCATAGGGTTTTCAATGGCTAATTGGAAGTAGATCCCTAGGCCCTTTTTTGAGGTGCTTCTGATGGACTTGAACATTTAACCTTTCAGTTAGCAACCAAGCATGTTATTAACCATTTGCACCACTCAGGGACTCCTACTGTATAGAGAAACCAAAACCAAACCAGTTCAAATCCACTGCCATCGAGTCAATTCTGACTCATAGTGACTCCCGCTGGGTTTCCAAGGCTGTAAATCTTTATGGAAGCAGACTATCTAATCTTCCTTCCATGGAACAGCTGGTGTCCTTGAACCACTGACCTTCTGGTTAGCAGTCAAATGCCTTACGCACTATGCCACCAAAGCTCCTTCTTATGTAGAGAAAGAGCATAAAAAATAGTTGTCAAACTGATTCCTCCCCTACTATCACCTTGGACATAAAGACCATGTTTACTAAAATCCTTATTGTTTGGAAATTCTTTTTATATACTGACTCTCACTTTAGATTATAAACTTTAAGAACAGTTCCTATATATTCTTCTTCCATCTTATCACCATAGTGCCTGGCATAGAGTTGGTGCTAAATAACTATTAGTTTTATAGAAAGGAAAGGTGGTTATCTCTCCATCAATGATGGGGTAGTTGTAGCCCTGCTGGAAGCAGGATAAGAAACTGATAGCCCTAGGGACAGAGATTCAGAATTGGAAGATCAGGGTCCCAAGCCTGGTTCTGTCATTCTCATGTGACCTGAAACACTGTTTCCTAAACTGTGTTCCAGGGAATACTGGTTTGTGGAAAAAAGTTTCCATGGTCAATTAAGTTTAGAAATAGTGTGTTAAACAATGTTAGATGTTCCCACCCCTCCAACAAACACAATAATAGGGATATTCAGATAATCTAATTTACTAATATGCTTTGTGAATTTCCAAAAAAAGAATATAAATATCCACAGATATGTTTTCCTACAATTCTGTTCCCCCTCTATTCTGATGAACACCTTTAAAAATCTTGATAAACCTGTATCCTTGGGAGAGTGTTTGCCTGACACTGCATTAGCTGTCACTCTTCTTATTCTTGTGACATCACTACAAGGAGGATTGATGCCACCTAATTAGTGTGAATGGGTGTCCGTAGTTATTTCATGTGGTACCAGTCAACTCTCTCTCATGAGTTTTTAACAGTAGTGACTTTTACCTTAGATCTCTCCAAACTTCTAATCCCAGCACCTCTTTTTTCCCCATCAGGGGACAACATTTTCTCCTCATCCTCAGAGAACATGACATCTGCTCTCAGAGTAACTCCTTCTTCTCCTCAGAGAAAAAGGTATTCCTTCTCTTGTCTAATCTTTCCACCTGGCTCTGAATCCCACCCTCCTGAGTTCAGAAGGAGCTCTGGTGGCATAGTGCCTAAGGCATTTGACTGCTAACCAGAAGGCTCGCAGTTCAAATTCACCAGCCACTCCTAGAAAGGAAGGTTGGGCAATCTACCTGTGTAGTGATACTGCCTCGGAAACCCAAGAAGGGGTCTCTATGAATTGGATCTGGCTCAATGGCAGTGAGTTTGGTGTTTTGATTTTGAGTTCTCAGAAGGAAGACCATGCTATCTACTTCCATAAAGATTTATCACCTTGGAAACCCAGTGGGGGTCGCTGTGAGTCAGAATCCACTCAGTGGCAGTGGGTGTGTTCTCAAAACCTCCCTCTACCAATTATTCCTTCCTCTCCTGTATCTCCACCCTCACGCTTTCTGTTGTTGTTGTTATGTGCCGTGAAGTCTGGCCAGAGTCATAGCGACCCTTCGTTGGGTTTCCCAGGCGGTATCACTACAGAAATAGATTGCCCAACCTTCCTTCTGAAGAGTGGCTGGTGGGTTTGAACCACCAGCTTTCTGGTTAGAAGTCAAGTGCCTTAGACACAATGCTACCACACTTTCCACCACCTCTTATTCCTCACTAGAGAATAAGCTTAAGTCTCTCTTATCTTTAAAGCTAAAATCAGCCAACCAATAAACCAACCAATTAATGACCTTCCTTGAGCCAAAGCTCTCTTCAAGATGATGCTCTCTCCTCTTTATTACTACTAAGCTCTTTGAAGGAATCCCTGTGGTTCCCAAACTTGTAGAGTGTAAAGACATCTTTTTAGTACCAAAATATTCCTGTGCCCCTCACCATAAATTAATTTTACTTCTAGTACCTGCCAGGTGAAGAAATTATTATCAAAATATACTATAAATCCAGTAATGCTTTTAAATTATTTTGTACTTTGTTAATTATCATAGTATGTATTTAGGATACAAGTGAGACACATTATTTAATCTGTGAATAATTTTAGTGTACTAATGGATTTGGGAAACCCTTAGACTATTCTGGTACCTCAACTAGAGAAGATCTCAGTTGGAAACTTATCGGTATACATTTTCTGACCTCATTTCCTGTCTGCTTACTCTTTCCTCTCCTGTAGGATATTGCCTCCACTATTTCTCTGGTACCACTTCTGGCAAAGTCACCAAGGTCCTCAAAAAGGCCACCTGCCATAGATGTATTTCTCTTCTTCCCACTTGACATTAGTATTCGAGACACTAAACTACTGCCTTCCTAGACATTTTACTCTATCTTTCCCCTTACTTTTCTGATAATTTCTTCTCAGTTTCCTTGCCTGGTTTTTCTCCTAGAGCTTACCATTACAAATGGCCTTTAAAAATAACCTTGGCCTATTTATGTTATCACTCACAATTTTTCTAGGTAATCTCATCAACTTTAATGTATTTATTTGGCTCTTGAATTTAAGATTGGTAGCTTCCAAATCTCTGATCTCCAGTTCTGACCATGCCACAGGGGCTTTTACATCTGAATGTCCTGTGAGTGCCTTGAGCTCAACAACTCCTAGCTAGAACCCATTAATTTCTCTCAACCACCCCTAAATCTACCCTTTTCCTGTAAACTCTTTCCAGTTGGTGATCCATTTGTCTACCCAATTTCTCAAACTGGAAATCTGAGACTAATTCTGTACTTCCCCCTTTCAACCACCACCTCCTACCCACCTCTTACCCAACAAGCCTCATTCTACCTCCCAAATCCCTTAGATTTCTTTTCTCTTCACTACCTCCTACAATGAATAAGGAAGACCAAAGAATTGATGCATTTGAATTATGATGTTGGCAATGAATATTGAATGTATCATGGACTGCCAGAAGAATGAACTAATCTGTCTTGGAATAAGTACAACCAGAATGCTCCTTAGAAGTGAGGATGACAAGACTTTATCTCTTGTATTTTGGGCATGTTATTGGGAGAGATCAGTTCCTGGAGAAGAATACCGTGCTTGGTAAAGTAGAGGGTCAGTGAAAGAGGAAGGCCCTTGATGAGATGGATTGACACAGTGGGTGCAACAATGGCCTCAAACATAGCAAGGATTGTGAGGATGGTGCAGGACTGGGCAGTGTTTCATTCTGTTATACATACGGTCGCTATGGGTTGGAACTGACTTGATGCCACCCAACAACAATCTACTGCTTTAATTCAGATGTTGTTGTTGTTGTTGTTGTTCTTATGTGCCGTCGAGTTGGACCCGACTCATAGCGACCTCTCCTTGGGTTTCCGAGGCAGTATCACTACAGAAGTAGATTACCCAACCTTCCTTCCAAGGAGTGGCTGGTGGTTTTGAACTAGAATATTACAATAGTCTCCAAACTCCTCACTCTTCAATTATCCATCTGATAAGAAAGCCTATTCTTTCTAAAAGGCAAATAGGATGAGCACCATATCCTATTTGAAATGTTTTAATAGTTCCCACCACTTTTAGGATGAAATCCAAAAAGATTAGCCAGTCATACCATATTCTTTGTCATCTGATGAGGCAGAATATCAGAGTGGCTACAAATTAGGACTACCTGATTAAAATCCTGGCACCTCAAGTAAATTACTTATCCTCACAAAATCTCAACTCTTCAACTGTAAAATAGGGATCAACATTACTTGTATCAGTGATCCATAAAAAGCACTTTTTAACAGCACTTGCCCACATTAGAGATCAACAAATGTTATCTGTTATTATTATCACCTTGCTTATAAGAATTTTATGTGTGAAGTAAAATGATATTTGTGGAATAGTGATGTCCTCCATAAGTCCTCTTGTTGTGTTGTTGTTGTTATGTGCCGTCAAGTCGGACCTGACTCATAGCGACCCCTCCTTGGGTTTCTGAGGCAGTATCACTACGGAAGTAGATTGCCCCATCTTCCTTCTGAGGAGTGGCTGGTGGGGTTGAACCGCCAGCCTTCTGGTTAGCAGTCAAGTGCCTTAGGCACTATACTACCAGAGCTCCCATATGTCCTCTTAATACTTATTATTTGTCATCCTGGTTTACTCATCTGTGACACAATCATTGGCTGTAGGGTGGGCAGGAAGGGTATGTACATTGCTAGCACTGACATGTTGGTCAGGAGGTAAGTCACCGGTGAAAAAGGACAAGAGGTGGGGACCCAGGTAAGGAACAGAGTGTTGAGTCTGTGGCTGAGTTCAGTGATGAGCTCTTATGAGTCAGACAAAGCAAAAATTAACTTATCAAGTTCTGACATTGGCTGCTGAGCCAGAGCTTCCTCCTGTCCAAGAATTCATCATTCTGTCCTGTGAGCATTTTTGGGAGTACAGTTAAGGAGTCTAGAGTGTTCCCAGAACGTGCTGCCTGAGCAGAAGAACATGAGGAGGCCTTAGTGTATACAGATGCCACTCCACATGGCAGCAGGGCTGGCCAGAGAAGATATAGGCTGGTTGGCTGGCATGGGCCCTCCATGTAGCCCCATGTGCTGCTGCAGGCCCCCTACCAGGCTTCTCTGAGCAGTAGGTTGGTGGGGGGAGGGTGAATAGGAAGTCTCCTTGGAGAAGCCTGCCTTGGAGAGTAAGCTGGAGGGACTGGGTAGGGGTAGGGCCAGAAAATGTCACATTGTGACAAATGACAGTTGGCTACCCTGGAGTCTTGTCACCTTAGTAACAGTGACAGTCCTCATCAGCATCTCCCTCTGAGATTTATCCTTTAGTGGTTAAGAACACTGATGTTAGAGCAAAATTGTCAGGGTTTGAACTTCACTTCTTCTACTTACTATCTAGTGTAACCTTGGGCAAGTTGCTTAATGCTTCAGTTTTCTCTTCTGTAAAATGAGGATAATAATTGTATATTATTATGAGTTGTTATGAGTAGTTAGAAGGAGTCAAGTGAGTTAATGTATGTGAGGACTTAGAACCATATCTTGCACATGGTAAATGCAGTATTAGCAATTATCCAGGAGGCATTTACTCTGAAAGAAGTGCTGAGCTCTGGTCTCATTTGTGTCTGATTTTCTATGTCACTTAGCCCTTCTGAATGTAGTTTCTTATCTACAAATAATTTTTGGACAATGTATGTCTACAGTTGGAAGAAGTACAGCCAGGATGCTCTTTAGAAGCGAAGATCGTGAGACTTTGTCTCAAGCACTTTGGACATGTTACCAGGAGGGACCAGTACCTGGAGAAGGACATCATCCTTGGAAAAGTAGAGGGTCAACAAAAAAAAAAAAAAAAAGAAGAAGGTCCTCAGTGAGATGGATTGACACAGTGGCTACAACAGTGGCCTCAAATAGCAATGATGGTGAACACGGTGCAGGACCAGGCAGGATTTCATTCTGTTGTACATAAGGTTACTGTGAGTTGGAACTGATCAGATGACACTTAACAACATGTGTACAGTAAGCAGGTTCCAGGGGTCAGTTTTGTACCCCTGTTTCAGGAAGAATCTGTCTTCCTGTCTTCTCCACCCATCCTTCTTTCTCAATTATCTAGGTTTGTTTGCTCTGGTTTTCCTTTTTTCTATATGGGTTCTATTAGATTTTCATACTGTGGTGACTGGTGTGCTGCTGTGAGGCTGGAAGCTATGCTACTCATATTTCAAATAGCAGCTGGGTCGCCCATGGTGCACAGGTTTCAGTGGAGCTTCCAGACTAAGACAGACTCGGAAGAAAAGCCTAGTGATCTACTTCTGAAAATCACCAATGAAAAACCTAGGAATCACAACAAACTATTATCTAATAAAGTGCTGGAAAGTGAGCTCCCTTTTTTGGAAGGTACCACACAATAGGTACAACAATACCAACAATCTTAAAGATGGTACACATTCGAGCAATGTTCTGTTCTGTTCTATGTGGGGCTGCCTTAACTTGGAGCAGACTCAAAAATGACTAACAACAATAATGTAGGGTTCTAGTTATCACCCCACTCTGCCCTTCAGGGCCCAGGGGTGGCAACAGCTCCCTTCTGTGATCAGCTGCGAAGCACCACTCCATCCTTTGTTGCTTTTCCTAAACCAAGCCCACAACTTTCTAAAAAATTACTTTATTAAATTTTTCTTTATACTCAGCTTGAGGCTGCCATGATAGACCGGGATCTCTTGCTCAGCAATTGAATCCAGAGTTCTCAATCACTACACTATACAGGCATCTCTCAGAGATGTTAAGAATTCAGTACCATATCACTGCAATGAAGCAAATACTGTAATAAAGTGAGTCACATGAAGTTTTTGATTTCCCAGTGCCTATAAAGTTATGCTTTTACACTATACTGTGGTGTTGTTGTTTTTGCTATGTGTCATCAAGCTGGACCCAACTCATTGCAACCCCTCCTTAGGTTTCTGAGGTAGTGTCACTGCAGAAGTAGATTGCCCAACCTTCCTTCCAAGGAGTGGCTGGTGGGTATGAACCACCAGCCTTCTGGATAGCATAGTATACTGTAGTCTTAAATATAAGACTTATGTATTAGGTGTGCAGTAGTATTATGACAAAGTTTGAAATATTGTGAGAATTTGCCAAAATGTGACACAGAGACAGGAGGTGTACACATAATGTTGGAAAAATGGTGGCAGTAGACTTCTTTGATGCAGGATTGCCATGAACCTTCAATTTATGAAAAACCCACTATCTGTGTAGCACAATAAAGTGAAGTCAGCAAAACAAGGTATGCCAGTACTCACCATCTTGGGACACATGCAATGTTACATTTCCTTTAGCTTTCCAATTACAACTGACCTGAGCCCCCTCAGTCTTGGAGTAGTCTTGGGAGAAAATCCCCATGCTTCCCTTGATGACTGTCCATCCCTTTGGGTTGGCCGTCTCAATACAGAGGGGTTATGGGCTTCCAGGTACCACTTGCTGGGAGGAATGGAGGGTCTGTGGAGACTACTCCTGGCCTTACTCTGCTACTCTTTCTTTAACACATAGCCCCATGCTACTGCTATGGACACCTGCCTTAGCATAGTCTAGTACCATTCTCTTATTCCTGCTGCCATGAGGCTGGCTGCTCTTTGGGACTAATTCTTGTTACTGAGTTGGTCACCAGCACTTCTAGGTGAAAGACCCTGCTGGGTGGTCACATGAGAATGGTCTCACTTTATTCTCACAAAATCTTTATGGGCTGGAAATTTTTTTCCTATCACAACTGGGGAAACTAAGGCCTAGAGAGGTTAACTCACTGACTTGCACTATATATATCAGAGTGACTTCATTTTAAAAATGAAATATTTGGCCATAGGTTCTGGGAGGAAGAGGGAGAGAGTTGAATAGGTGAAGCACCAGATATTTTTAGAGCAGTGAAACTATTCTACGTGTATTGGTGGATAAGTGACATGATGTGTGGTAGTTAACTTTGTGTGTCAACTTGGCTGGGCCTGGTTGAGTGGCTGGGCAGCTGGTTGTAGTAATTGAGGTTGGTAATTAACTCCATGGTGGAATCTACTGGAGCAGCTAAGTAGCTGCTTTAGAGATGTGGGCTGCTTCCAGTGTATAAGAAGCATCTTTGAGGAAGGTCTCCAGCTTTTGAGCACTTGAATTCTGCAGGTAGCCGAGTCTTCATTCCATAGCCTGCAATGCTTTGCCCATCTTGGGACTTTGAATGGACTTGAATTAATGGTCTGCTATGTGGTTTGGTAACATTGGAACTGTGCTTTTTTACCTGTTGACCTTAGGTTTGTCAGCCTCAGCAGCCAGCAGCTGCCTGAGTGAAGAAAGCGTTTAGCTTCAGTGGGCTGGGAACCAGAGGCAGAACTGAAGTCTAAGGTCGAGGGGCTTTTACCCAATCCCTAGAGCCAGGCACTTGGACTTCTACCCTCCAAAACTGTAAGAGAATAAGCTCCTGTTTGTTCAAGCCATTCCATTTATGATATATGTTCTGCTTACAGCAGCACTAGGTAACCAAAACACTAAGCATTTACCAAAGCCTGTAGGACCTTGCAACACGAAGTTGTAAGCTATGGATTTTAGTTATTAACAATGTATCAGTATTGATTCATCTATAATAACAAATGTGTCACAGTAGTGCAAGATGTTAACAATAGGAGAAAAAGTGTGCAAGAGGAGAGGAGATCTATGGGAACCCTCTGTACACTCTGTGTAACTCTGGAAACTTCAAACTGCTATAAAAAATAAAGTTGATTAAAAATAAATCAATCATGCAATAAAATAAACAACAGAAATATAAAAATAAAAAAGTTTTATTAACAACAAGAAAATAAATATTTCCCTTCCAAACCTACTTCCTGGTTTTACCACATTGTGGAGTCAACTACAGGCCTTCCTACCCGGGAGCCAGGTCAGTTGTACCCTCTGCCCTCCATTTGATCTGCTCTGGGACCCCCAGTACAGAACCTGTCTTGTTTTTATCACTTTCTCTTTCTTCCTCCCTGCTCATTCCACAAATCCTCTTTCTTTACTTTCCTCCTCGCTTAATTACAGTATGAAGGTCATTAAAATCTACAGTGAGTGAGCATGTCCCATTAAACCCCTTTTTCTTTTCAAACAAAATGTGAGCTTTTCCAGATTCCCTTCTCCAAACACCCTGATCGCCATCCCGCCACATTTAAGCTCATTGCTGACAGACAGACTTCCACTCTTTCTCTAATATTGCTTTCCCTAGCCAAGAATGTTCTATGCACCCATTGTTGCTGAACTGGTAACATTTGCAAAGTCTTAACATTCTGAGTTTCATATCCACAGGGATCATTCTTTTCAGAGTTGTAAGTGGACAGATCCTGAGTGTGTGAGTTCTGAAGATCATAGCTATTCAGAGCCGGAAGCCTCTTGGAGACCCACAAGTAGCATGATCCTGCACAGATGAGGAGCGTGGAGCCCACAGAAGTCAGGGGACCTGCCATGTCACCCACTAACTGGAGGTGGACCAGAGCCCAGACCTCCTGACACTTGAGCTGCTCCCAGCCCCTTTCTGAAGCATCTCTGTCCACCTCCCTGCCTCATCATGGCACCTACCTGAGAATTTTTGATGTGGCAAAATATAATGAACAGAGAGGGGGCTGGAGGTTTGGGGCAAGTTAGGATTCATACTTCGGCTCTATGACCTTGGGCAAATTCCTGGACCTGGTCTGAGCCTCATTTATTCTCCTTATGATAAGTTTATTTTGAGGATTAAGGGAAATAATGAATGTAATGACTTAGTAGGGTTCATGGTACAGATAGAGGTCATGAAACTATTGCCCCCTTCTCTCTCCCTCCTGCTTCTTTGCCTCTCCCCTAAGCAATCTACTGGTCAGCTTGCCTCCTGACAATGACTCTCATCATCCATGGCGACAGCAGCTGCTATGTGTCGTGAAGGCTGAATCCCCAGTGCTGCCGTGTGCTGGACCCAAGAGAGCTCCTAGTAGCCTTGGTACATGCAGAGCCTCCGAAATGCTACCTCACTCACCAGGTGGCACTTCTTCATTTCATGGACTTTTTAGATTGTCTCACCATTATCTTTTAGAGTCCATGTTGTTATGGTTAGTTGGCCTTGCTTTGATTCTGACTCATGGCAACCCTAAGTGTCAGAGGAAAACTGATCCATAGGGCTCCTTTTGGAAGCAGATGATCAGACCTTACTTCAGAGGTGCCTCTCAGTGGGTTTGAACTGTCTACCTTTCTGTTAGTAGTTTTCTGTTGGTAGTCCAGCACTTAACCATTTGCGCCACCCAGGGACTCCAGAAATTATGTATAACGGAGCAAGACTTTGCTCACTCCTACGCCATCTTCATGATCCTTGGTATGTTTGAGTCCATTGTTGTGGGTATTGAGTCAGTCTATCTCACTGAGAGTTTCCCTAATTTTTGCTGGCCCTCTACCACACATAATATTCTGTTCTAGGAATTGGTCTTCCATGATAACACATCCAAAGTAAGCAAGCTGAAGTCTCACCATCTTCACTTCTAAGGAGAATTCTTGTATTTCTTCGGGGGGGAAAAAAAAAAAAGAAGAAGAAGAAGAAGAAATACAACCAGAATTTCTTGTAGTGCCTAAGGCATTTGACTGCTAACCAAAAGGTTGGCGGTTCAAGCCCACTAGCCACTCTGTGGAAGGAGACTGAGCAATCTACTTCCATAAAGATTTACAGCCTCAGAAACCCAAAGGGGGCTGCTATGAGTTGGAGTTGACTCAATGGCAGTAAGTTTGTTTTTTTTTTCCTTCTAGTGGGTGGAAAACTGACTACTCCTCCCACCCCAACTCCCAGAAATATCCCCTTTCATAAGATTGATTCTTTCAATTTCTTGCTCAGCTACCACTGTCTTTTCATCCTAGGCAGAGCTGCTCTCAGTCAAAGGGGAGGAGCATCACTGTTGGTTTCCAGTACCTGTGGCCTGGTCTATGGAGGCCCTCTCCTGTTTTTTGTAACATGCCTTCCTCCTTCTGGACTCAGTGGGTTTTTTCAAGTACACTCATGAGGCCTGACACCTTTGAGTGCATGGAGGGATGAGGTCATTCTCTAAGGACCACCCTGTGAGCTCAGGGTCCGGCCTGGTGTGGAGGGTGGTTCTGAGACACGTTTCATAGACAGAACCAACCAGTGCTGTCGAAGATAAAGAAAAGTTACCAAACACTCTGTCTCTTGAGACCATTCCTGCCCTTAAAGAACTCTCTAACTAGTAGGGGAAAAGATATATTTTAATTTTGAGAGGCCTACAGGAGTTGTTGGGGAAGCTTTGGTGGAGCAATGGTTAAGCACTCAGCTGCTAACCACAAAGTCAGTGGTTTGAACCCACCAGCTGTTCCAAGGAGAAAATGTAGCAATCTACTCTGTCCTATAGGGTCATTATGAGTTAGGATCAACTCAACGGAAACAGATTTAGAGGAGCTGTTCATGTGGATAAATGAGACTGGAGTATAAGGGAGAGGTCCAGGAGGAAGAAAGCTGGGGGTTTTGATGGTTTTTAAGAGGCTGTTGTGGTCACCTGGGGTATGAGTATAAGTAAACGAGGTTCAAAGGCAGAACCTTGGGGCCCTTAGCGCTTAGAGTTCAGGAAGGGGAGGCAGGTCCAGCAGAGGAGACTGAGACAGCCAGTGTGGTAGGAGGAGAATCATAGAGAGGGCTTGGAAGCTTGTTGGAGAGACTGTGGCAGGCTCTGTGTGGGGCCCTTTCAGGTAAATTATCTCATCAGCTACTCACATCAACCCTGTGAGGCACATGGAATATTGCAGAAAAATGCTCTGCAAGAGCATAATCCTCCCGCTTTAGCTTTTGGCAAATGAAACGTGTAATTTCATGATGATTATCCTCATTTTGCAGTGTGTTGCCATTACTTAGCATCTGCTGAACACAGCCCTGAAGTCGCAGAAGATGGGTGTTATGATACATGATACACGGATGTCTCCACCATGTTCAGGAGTTCAGGAAGGGAGAACCTGTCACTGGTTCAAGTGGAATCATTCCTGGGTATTCATCTAATGTTCCTGGGTTTTATGAATGTTCCCAGTAAAATGCAATTTCTCTGGCCTTTTTAAACCCTAGAAAATGCTATCAAGCTTGAAATTTTACCTGTTTTCTTTAAATGTTTTAATCCAAATGTCTGCTTTCCGCATACCTAACAATAGGGTAATGGTACCACTATTGATAAAATATTCTGTGACCATTACAATGAATGTTTCTGAAAAGGAGATAACAACATGAAAGAAGGCTTCTATTTTAAAATTAAAAAGGCAGTATATAAAATTGCATATTACATAGATCATAATTGTGTGATTTTAAAGAAGAAAATAGCTGTGCAGAAAAAAAAATGTTGTAAATAATCCACCAAAATATTACTTTTTTTTTTATTTTATTTTGATTTGGGTGAAGATTTACAGAGTAAATTCACTTTTCATACAGCAGTTCACATATACTTTGTCTCATGTCATTGACCAAAATTTACAAT
>NW_006922022.1:1551223-1553108 GCF_000298275.1 Orycteropus afer afer | reverse complement strand
TTGTTGAAGAGGGTCTGTGCAGTCCTTCTGCCTAGTCCGCCATCTTGCCGGAACCAAAATATTACTTTTTAATGGCTGGTGGAAAGTAGGAAATTTACTTATCTTTTCTGCTTTTATGTCATTTTCCAACTTCTTATAATGCCTATATATTATTTTAGATCAGGGCTGTCCAAATGAACTTTAGACAATGGTGGGAATGGTCTACATTTGTACTGCCCAATCCATAGCCACTAGTCCATCTGGCTATTGAGCACTTGAAAGGTGCTTAGAGTTACTGAGGAAATGAATTTTTAATTATATGACATTATTATTATTTTTAATTTTTAAACAGCCTCATGGGACGGAGCTCTGGTAGTGCAATGGTTAAGCATTTGGCTCCTAATCAAAAGGTTGGTTTTTGATCCCACCCAGTGGCTCTGTGGGAGGAAAGACCTGACCATCTGCTCCTGTAAAGATTATAGCCTAGGAAACTCAAGAGTTCTACTCTGTCATATAGGGTTGCTACGGGTCGAATCAACTTGATGGCACCCCACAACAACAGCCACATGAGGCTAGTGACTGCTTATTTGACAATGCAGTTTGTGTGTGTGTGATATTGTGTTTTTTTTTTTTTTTTTAAATTGTGATTTGGGTGAAAGTTTACAGAGCAGATTAATTTTCCACACAACAGTTCATACACATTTCGTTTCATGATGTTGATTACAATCCCCATAATGTATCAACTCTCTTCCCACTTCCTCCCTATGGTTACCTTTTCCCTGTGTCCTTTCCTATGCATTCCTGCCCTCTGAACTATCTCCCTGTGCAAATACTGCCCTTCCCCCTCCCCATGATGGATTCTTCTAACGAGTGTGTCTCAAAAAAAACCAAACTCACTGCTGTCTAGTCTATTTGACTCATAGTGACCCCTCCTTGGGTTTCCGAGGCAATATCACTATGGAAGTAGATTGCCCCATCTTCCTTCCAAGGAGTGGCTGGTGGGTTTGAACTGCCGGCCTTCTAGTTAGCATTAGCAGTCAAATGCCTTAGGTACCACACCACCAGAGCTCCCAAGGAATGTACCTATCTGGTATAAATGTTTACCTTATAGGCCTGTCTATTGTTTGGCTAGAAGCCATGGGAATGAATTCAGTTCCACGCCTGAAGGGGCCATGGTCTTGGGAATTTCACCAGTTTCTATCAGCAGAGTAAGCCTGATATTTTTTATAATTTTGAGTATCATTCTACATTTTTCTCCCACTCTATGCAGGATCTTCTGCACCAATTCCTTTCCAAGTTGTTGACAGTGGTAGCTGGGCATCACTGACAAATCGGTTTTAAAGTGTAAAATATTATATAAATTTATATGATATCAAGAAAGCTGCTAAAATAATATAACCACTTAAAATGTGCTTTCTATGTCAAGGTTTGAAATCTTATCACAATGTAGAAGTTAGTTCGGACTTTATAGTAGCGACTATGGACACAGCACAGGAAAGCACTTGAGTTTTTATCTCAATTGTTTATTTTCTAGCTCAATAAAAAATGATCCAGGATTAAGCTGCCCCATCCCTATGTTCAATTTTGACTAGGAAGAAATAAACAATAACCTTTGTATTATTGTATTAGTTGGTCTGCAACAAATTCTGCTATTGTGAGTAATACTCTTTTATATATGTCTATTGACTTTTGTTTTGGTTATTTAGTACTGCTATAACAGAAATTTAGAGATCATCTAAAGAATAGATTTGATTCATTGAACACCAATGACCGAAAACCAGAATAATTGTGGGAGGATATCAAGAATATTATCCATGAAGAAAGCAAGAGATCACTAAAAAGATGAGAAAAGAAGAGAAGACCAAAATGGATGACAGAAGAGACTCTGAAACTTGCCCTTCAGCAG
>NW_006922022.1:1521769-1549703 GCF_000298275.1 Orycteropus afer afer | reverse complement strand
TGGCCAGACTTCGTCTCACCTATTTTGGTCATGTTATAAGAAGGGACCATTCCCTGGAGAAGGATGTCATGCTTGGTAGGGTGGACAGTCGACGAAAGAAGGGAAGGCCTTCAAGGAGATGGACTGACACGATGGCTGCAATGATGGGCTCAAGTATAGCAGGGATCATGGAGCTGGCATGGTAGTGTTTCATTCTGCTGTGCATGGGGTTGCTATGAGTCGGAAATGACTCAACGGCACCTAAGAACACAACAACAACATAACAGAAATGCTACAAATATATTGAACAAACAGGAGTTTATTCTTTTACAGTTTAGGAGGCTAGAAGTCCAAGTTCAAAGTGCCAGCTGTAGGGGCCTGGTGAAGGCCCCTTGACCTCAGGCTTCAGCTCTGCCTCTTGCTCCCAGCCCACTGGAGCCGGAGGTGTCTCTTAACTCAGGCAGCTCCTGGCCGCTGAGGCTGACAAACTCAAGGTCAACAAGTAAAATGGCATGGTCCCAAGAATATCAAGCAACATGGCAGGCCACTAGTTTAAGTCCAGGAACAGTCTCAAGATCAGCAGACAGCATGGCAGATCACTGAGATGAAGACTTGGCCAAATGCAGGATCTAGATGTGCCAAAAAGCTCAAGACCTTTCTCAAAACATCTTCTACATCCAGCTGCCCAGCCACGCAAAACTAAACCCAGCCAAGTTGATACATAACCTTAACTACCACAAATTTCATGCAAAAATTTTTAGCACTTGAATATTTTCAGGTCAGAGTTAAGCTTATTTTCTCCATTTTACAGATTAGAAAAAAAAAAAATGAAGCCCATGAAGGTTAAGTTCCCAAAGTCATGCAACAAGAAACAAAAGCAGAGCCCTTTAGCTCTTGAAGCCCAGAGGATTTTATTATCTTTCACAATTTGGAGAGAATAATAGCTGATAAACTCTCATGGGAAGGGGACTTCCTCAGGGAACTGGAAAGATTTGTTGTCTTTGGTTAAGTCCCTTATGAAGTTGGCTTTTTTTAGCTTTTTTTTTTTTTTTTTTTTTCCCCCTGAAACCATCTAAAGATTGGTTTGCAAAAGGCAGGGTGCTGTGTATCTATCAAAGGTCACCCTTTATCTGGCTGGATCTGTGTTTTCATACATTCCAATGGGAATGGCAATCAAAAAACCCTTGTCTTTTCATGTGAGTTTACTCTACACTCCCATCCCCTCAGACCCATTCCCCTTCCCTCCTGCACCATACACCACCCCTCTTGGCAGGTGGAAATAAAAAACCCAACCACTTGCCATTAAGCTGATTCTAACTTATGGTGCCCCCATGTGTATCAGAATGGAACTGCGCTCCACAGGGTTTTCAATGGCTGAGTTTTGGAAGGAGGTCTCCAGGCCTTCTTTTAAAGCACCCCTGGGTGGTCTCAAGCCACCAGCCTTTCAGTTAGCAGCTGAGAGCATCAAACGTTTGTACCACCCAGGGACTCTGGAATTAGCTAGCTGTAATTCTACATCTGGTGATTTAGAAAGATTTACAAAGATGTGGTTCTCTCCTCTGACTGGGTTGCCTACTCCATTTGAGTGCAGTGGACACATTATTAGAGAGAGGATCACAGACTGAAATGACCGAGCTTCCCCTTGCTCTCTTCATCTGGGTGGCCCAGAGTGTTTGCTAAGAGCAGCGGGCAGCAGTGCAACTTTATACAATCGAACCCACTGAATGCTTTCAAACCTAAAGTCCCAATCCTTTTTGGTTTAAGTTCTAAGGAAAGATTGGAGCTAGTTGTGATTTGAAAAAAAAAAAAAAAAATGAAAAATTGGTTTACTCGTCTGTCAGTACCGCCAAGAAATATTCATGAGTAGGGCTATCCAAAAATATGAAGAGTCGCTCTTTTCCAAGACAGATCTCTGGAACTCTCTCCCTCCCTTGTTCAGAACCACTTCCTCTCCTCAAATCTCACTTTAAAACCTTCCTGTTTGCTTTGCCTATGACTGACTCAGGTCCCATTCATCTTTCTTTCCTCTCTCCCCATGACCACATCCTTCCACTCTCCCCTCACGGTCCATCGTGAGAACATTTGCCCGCCTCTTTCCTCCCTCTGCTTTCCAGCCCCTGGCACATCAGGCTGGCCTAATGAGTCACCCCATCAGTTGTGTGTGTGAAGCATAAAGGCCTTCTCCACACTGTGTACTCCTTATTCTTGTTCTCAGAGGACAGGTTATTGAATTTCAGTGGTGCTTTTGCCTAAAGAGAGGACTGAGGTGGCACAAACAGTTTGTGTTGGACTACAACATAAAGATTGGCAATTTGAACCCATCCAGTGGCTCAGTGGGAGAAAGGCCTGGAGATCTGCTTCCATAGAGATTACAGCCAAGAGATCCCTATGGGGCAGTTCGACTCTATAACACATGGGGTCACCATGAGTTGGGATTGACTCTATGGCAGTGGGTTTGGTTTTGGTTTACTGCCTAAAGAAGAGGCTTTTTGCAAGTTGTGTTTCCTAAGTTACAGACTCAGAAACTTGAGAAGCAGAAAGGCTGTGTAATAAACCCGCAAAGATACCAGCTCCCAGATGTGTTTCCCATGGGATACTTTGGATGAAGCCTGAAGAAAAAGTGGGAATAAAACACAGGCCAAATTGGAGCTGTTGTTTTGCCTCCAGAAGAGAGTTATAATGGTCTCAGCTGAGCTTCTTATTTCCCTCAAGTAATGAGGAAAGTAAATTCCTCAGCAAAGTTTTAAGTTTTAGGCAGGACAAATCCTGGGAAAATAATCCTAGAGTAAGTCCGAGCATTTGGATTCTTTATTGTTCAAGACATACACGCAGCACTTTCTAGGGAGTGGGGATTCACCTCTGCTCTTTAGACTATGGGAAAATTGTGGGGTTCCCGTATTGCACCACCTCCCTCTATCCCAAGATGGAGCTTTCTCCCACAAACATGGAGGCAGGTCAGTCTATTCCTGTCTCCACAGGTGTCCCCACTGCTGGCTCCAAAAGAAATGCTTCCATAGCCAAGTGCCCCAGGTTTTATCTGATGAATCATATGTTTGTTCTCACTTTTGATCTTATCACAATAAGAACTGCCATTTTTCTACTCCATTATTGTTTCAAAAGCACATTCTTATTTGTTATGTGATATACATAAGGCGTGTATTGGTATTCTTGTTTTATAGTAAATGACCTAGGTCAATGTGACTTACTCAGTACTGAATTATTAAATAAGCAAGGTAAGCACAGATTTACTTGTGCTTACTTACTAAACTCTAGTGAACAATTTCACATTTTTTCACCATATTAAAGATTCTGCTTCTAGGTATGGCTGGCATCTGTCTTTCTCCCAACCCCATAGCACCTTCTGACAGAAACAAAGCCTCTTGTTAAAACTACAGTCTCCGGCATGCTTACCCACTAAGCAAGGTAAAAATGGACTTTCTTGTGCTTATTTAATCTGTAGTGAACAGTTTCACATTTTTCCCCCACCACATCAAAATGGAACCACTTAAGGCATCTCCAGATGAGCACAGTAGCATCTAGAAAGAAACTTTCCAGAGAGGAGTCCAATATGGTAGATAATGCAAATCACAGGTAGAGTTGGTTTTCCAGTAGACTGTGGAGTTTTTGTTTGATTTTTTGGTAGCAGACCTCTTTCTTTCTTTCTTTTTTCTGTCATGCCTGAGTCATTTAAGACCATACAAATGAATCATTGTTTCCCAAGCTTACCCAAACAGGTAACAGTGATAGGTTAGGCCAACATGGGATTAAGTCTGGAGCAGTTAATGCTGCTGTGTGAAAAACAGATAAATAATAATGATAAATACTTAGAAAAAAATAATTGGAAAAACATAATGTAAAACAAGTACTCAACTTTCCTTTCCCTGGGTGGGGCAGATGATTACAGTGCTCTGCAGCTAACTAAAAGGCTGGAGACTCAAGTGCGCTCAGAGGTGCCTCAGAATAATGGCCTGGTGATCGACTTTAGAAAAATAGTCCCTGGAAATCCTATGGAATGCAGTTCTGCTCTGACTACATGGGGTCACCATGAATTGCAGTCAGCTTGATGGCAAGTGGTTATATATAATATGTATTTAATTTACACATCATAAAATATACCATTTAAATTTAAGTGTATTTTATTTTTTATTACTTTCCCTTTTTTTCAAGGCCTTCTTTCTTTCTTTCTTTTTTAACTTTTTATTAGGATTGGGTAAAATGTTATGGAGCAAATTGTTTTCCATTCAATAGTTCATACACATTTTGTTTTGTGCCGTTGATTGCAATTCCCACAATGTAACAATCCTCCTTCCACCTCTTCTCTGTGGTTACAATCTCCTTTAGTCCTTCTCCTATCCATTCCTGCCCTCTGAGCTTTGTCCCTGGGCAAATGCTGCCCTTTTGATCTCTTATGGTTGATTGGTCTAGGAGTGCCTACTCTCTGTGTTATTATTCACTTTATAGGTCTGTCTATTGTTTGGCTGTAAGCTGAGCCATGGGAGTGAGTTCAGTTTCAGGCTTGAAGTGTGACTAAAGGCCATAGTCTCAGAGGTGCCATCAGTTTCTGTCAGATTACTAAACATGGTCTTTTTAATGATTTTGAGATTTGTTGCACATTTTTCTTCCACTCTACCCAGGATCTCCAATTTTGATTCCTTTTAAAGAGGTTGTCAGTAGTAGCTGGGCGCCATTTAGTTCTTCCGGTCCCAGGGTCATGGAAGCTGAGGTTCTTGCGGTCTAATTCCTTGGACTAAGTGTTTCCATGCATCTTTGATTTTCTTCACTCTTCTTTGGTTTGGAAGAGGAGAGACCAATAGCTGCCTATTAGATGGCTACTCAAGCTTTTAAGAACCCAGTCACTACTCACCATGGTAGGATGTAGAACAATGTTTTTGTGTACTATGTTACACCAATTGACCTTGATGTCAATTGCTATAGTCCCAAACCCACAAGCCCAGTGATTCACTCCTTCAAGGTGTTTGATTGTGGTTAAGCAGGTGTCATAACTTTGCCCCTTGCTAGCTCTACTATATATTTGGACATTTTTATAGCACACACATATATATATGTACATATATATGTATCTCATTCACCTACCCATACCTGATTTTCTTGCCTGTCTACCTATGTATTCACTTAGATTGTTGTTGTTGTTAAGTGCCGTCGAGTCATTTCCGACTCATAGCGACCCCATGCACAGCAGAATGAAACCCTGCCCGATCCCGCGCCAGCCCCACAATCCCTGCTATACTTGAGCCCATCATCACAGCCACTGTATCAATCCATCTCCTTGAAGGCCTCCCCCTCTTTCATCGACCCTCCACCCTACCAAGCATGACATCCTTCTCCAGGGAATGGTCCCTTCTTACAACATGACCAAAATAGGTGAGACGGAGTCTGGCCATTCTTGCTTCCAAGGAGCATTCTGGCTGCACTTCCTCCAGGACAGATCTGTTAGTTCTTTTAGCAGTCCATGGTACTTTCAGCATTCTCCGCCAGCACCACAACTCAAAAGCATCAACTCTTCTTCGGTCTTCCTTATTCATTGTCCAGCTCTCACATGCATACCAGGCGATTGGAAATATCATGGCTTGTGTCAGGCGCACCTTAGTCCTCAATGAGATATCCTTGCTCCTCAGCACTTGAAACAGTTCCTTCGCAGTTGACTTTCCCAATGCTACACGTCGTCTAATGTCCTGACTGCTGCTTCCGTTGGCATCGATTGTAGAACCAAGCAATGTGAATTCCTTGACAACCTCAATCTTCTCTCCGTTTATTGTGATGCTGCTCATTGGTCCAGTTGTGAGGATTTTTGTTTTCTTTATGTTGAGATGTCACTTAGATTAATGTTTATTATTACAGATAATGCAGTATTGTGCATGTAGTAGTATTTTCATTTGTTGTCTGTAATTTTTGTGCACCTCTCTGTGTCTTTCTTTTCCTTGGTAATTTGTACTGGTCACTCAATTTTGGTATATTGCCTTTCCTTTTACCCAAATCAATGTGCATCTTTTACCTAACAAGTAATCTTGTCAAGGCCTTCTTTAATGTTCAGATGTTTCTCTCAAAGTTAGTGCTCACCTTGTACTTACATGGCAATGTAGGTCTACCTCATGAGGTCTTAGACAGAAGTGACAGATGATTTTGGGCAGGGGATGGAGACAGTTGTTAGAACTGACTTTGGGTCTATGAAAGATGCTCCATTTCTGAGTGGAGGTGAGGAAAAGGGGAGCAATGGCCATGAAGGTTTCTGGGTGGTGCCTCTGTGCACACCTGGGAACCGGGCCTTGGGAGCTGGCTGACGTGTTTATTTGGTGTGAGGTCAGCTACAGCTCTGAGGGCAATAACATGATCCCCATAAAATAGACCCCCCAGACTGGGCTGCTGGCCTGTTTGCTGCCAAACAGGGGTGGTGGCCTCATAAATGAGACATTGCTGTCAACTCTCTGTAAATGGTGAATTCATTCACTGGATTATACAACCTCTTCCTTCCTTCCCTGTTGGTCCCCCTCACTTGCTTTTGCTGCTTCTTCCAAATGAAAAGCAAGGGAAAAGAGATTTGATTTCTTTGCTTATTAACCACTCCAACAGAAGGTTTTGTGGAGAAGGAGGAAATTAAAATTATTGTCACACTTTAGAAAAAAAAATCTCTAGTTATCAGAATAGTAGAAACAGATCTGAACTTCAGAGTACACCACAAATGAATGTGAATTAATAACACAGTTCCCGTCTCAAAGGCTAACCTGAAGTGAGGATGTGTTTTATGCAAGAACAACTGTTCTTGCAACTAGGTTTGTGCCTGTCACTTGTTCACATGTCACAATCAACCTAGAAATGTTCCTGAAAAGTCCCTTCTATCAGAGTGAGCAGTGTCTCCATCTGAGTCTGATTCTGTTGGGTCTTGAAAACTTTTTGATCTTCAGGAAGTGGTTAACACGAAATGGAGGAAGGTAGTAGACTGGCAAACAGGAGTCCTGGTTCCAGTTCCACTTCTACTGCCATTACCCAGGCAATGTTAAGCAAGTCCTGCTATTTCCCTTGCCTCGGTGACTTCACCTGTAAAATGAATGATATGGGGATGATGGGCAGCATGGAAAGCATCTCAGCTTGTAAGTGCTCAAGAAATGATTCCTGCCTGTCTGCCCCAGTTCTCCACCTGTAAACCGAAGGGTTAGCTAGATTTCTGAAACTTCTCCCACTTTAAACTATGTGATTCTGTTGGCAGTGCCTTAATCTATTAGATTCCATCCAACTGGGATAGGGCTGTGATTTTTGACTTTGTGTTATGATTTTTATTTTCTCTGATTTTGATTTTTTATGTAATGTTGTTGCTGTTGTTATGTGCCATTGAGTCAGACCTGACTCGTAGTGACCCCTCCTTGGGTTTCCAAGGCAGTATCACTATGGAAGTAGATTGCCCAATCTTCCTTCTGAGGAGTGGTTGGTGGGTTTGAACTGCCAGCCTCCTGGTTAGCAGTCAAGTGCCTTAGGCACTATGCTACCAGAGCTCCCATGTAATAGGTTTTTATTTTTTTGAATTGTCACAAATGCTGTGTGGAAGAAGAAAGTGTAACTGGATGAAAGAATGCATTAGAGAAAAGCCAATGATTAGTGATAATAATCTGCTTGTATTGAACTTTACTATGTGTGAGGAACTGTGCTAAGCACTTTATAAACATTAAGTCATCTAATCCTCGTGATAATCCCATGAAACCACAATTATTATCCCCACTGTACAAATGAGGAAACTGAGTCTTAGAGAGGCCAACCAGCTTGTCCAGGGTCGTACAAATAGTGAGTGGCGAGGCTGGGCCTTAATTTCAGGTCTGTCTTACTAGGAGCTGTAATATGCTGGCAAACTGGCTTTCAAAACAAAAACAAAGCCCTGACTTCTAGCACTTGCCAATTTTTGTGATATAAATATACCCACTATGGATGATTTCAAGTTAACAACAGTTTGAAACTATATAAAAAAATATTCTTGAGTATTTAAATATCAGCTAATAAGAACCAATAGAGGCCAGCTCCAATACACCCCAGAGAGCACCTGTGCTGGTCACCACTAGGTATACTGCCTCCTTGGATCATAGACTGGGGCTGGGGATTGAAGGATGGAGTTTGCCACATATACATGGAGGCTTCCAGGAAATACAAATTTTGCTTCCTATCCAATTCATGGAAGGTTTTTCTCTTACTAAGCATATTGTTGTTGTTAGGTGCTGCCTTAGTTATTTAGTGCTGCTATAATAGAAGGCTGGCAGTTCAAACCCACCAGCCACTTCTTAAAAGGAAGACTGGTCAATCTACTTCCATAGAGATAACACCTCAGAAACCCAAGGAGGGGTCGCTATGAGTTGAACCGCCTTGATGGCAATGAGTTTGGTAGGTTTTTGTTTGTTTGTTTATAATAGAAATACCACAAGTGGATGGCTTTAATAAACAGAAATTAATTCTCTCTCGGTTTAGGAGGCTAAAAGTCTAATTCAGGGCACCAGCTGTAGGGGAAGACTTTCTCTCTCTGTCAGCTCTGGAAGAAAGTCCTTGTCCCCTTTCAACATCTTTAGGCCTGGAGTCACTTGGAGATCTCCATGTATCTTGGCATCAATCTTCACCTGGGTCTAGGAGCTTCTCAGTCTAGGAATCCTGGGTCCAAAAGATACACTTCCACTCCTAACTCTTCTTTCTTGGTGACACTGAGGCCCCTCCTTCTCTGCTTGCCTTTCTCTCCTTTCATCTCTTGTATGATAAAAGGTGAAGCAGGCCACACTCCAGGGAAACACCTGAGTAAGTGTGCTGCAGCTCTCCCTAATCACTTTACCTCACATTATGGGGGATGATTACATCATTACATAACTGCCAAACCACTGAGAATCATGGTCCAGCCAAATTGACACTTATTTTTTGGGGACACAATTCAATCCATGACAGGTCCATAGAGTCAGTTCTGACTCACAGTGACCTTACATATAACATAAGGTTATACGTAATGTCAAAGATTTGTAATTTTTATACAGATATCATGAAGAATATAATATAAAAAATGTACATGGTGGTTCATGTCATACAAACAGCGTCCTAAGTCCCAGTGAAGAAGAATCAACTCCCCACTCCTGGTTTTCCATAACTTCTGCCTCCTCTCAGACAATCGGGGGAAGAGAAGAGCAAACAAATGTGAATGACATCCATTAAAATCCTCAAACCAAAAGGTGTAGTTCTGAGAATTTTTCCATAATTACTTTCCCTGTACCCTCAAAACAACCCTTTGAGGTTGTTAGAGAAAATATAAATGTCTCATTTAACTAAAAGGGAAAGTGAAGTTCAGAGAAGTCAGTGACTCATCCAAAGTCGCACAGCTAAGTTCTAGCCAAGCAAAGGCTCAGGGTAGCTCCTCCTAAACTTAGAGACTTTATTCTGGAGACGTCCTTTATGATAATACCATCCTCCTGGATTGAGCAAGTTCTGGCTGAGACACAATCGTGGCCCTTCTTACTGTTTGTGAACTTCTTTTTCTGTAGTAAAAAATTGAACCTGACTGCCCCAGATTCCCAGCCACCTCATGACCCCTCATGACTCGGCGAGCAATTGCTTTAACTCTGACAAAATTAGGCCACCTCCAACCTAAATGGAGCCCATTTTCAGAACAAGACCCCGTGTGAAGGCCGCTCTTCCCTGAATGCGTAACAAAAGCACACTTTTGTGTGTCTTTCACTTGATGGAAAGGAATCCCCAGTGAGGCCTTTTTTTTCCCCCTGAATTCTCCTCAGTCCAGAATGTATCCAGGTTTCCCAGATTATCTCGGAAGAGCCACTCATCTATGAAGATGGCCAAATTGTTTTCCAGCTCGGTGGACAGGATGTATGTGCACAAGAGAAGGTGAGGGGGTGAGGAGAGGGGTGTGGGGAGAGTGTGAGGGAGACTGAAAGGAGTAAGGAGTGAGAGAAGAAAGTGGGTTTGGACAAACACGGAAGGAAAAAGTAAAGAAACCAAAGGGCCAACCTTGACTCTGGAGTCCCATCTGCCAGAGATATTCCTGCTGATTCTTTCTAGGATCTGTTACAGTTTGCCTGGTGTACTGTCACTCCCATCACTCGACTCTCACTGAGGATCTTTGTGTCATGGCTGTCATGAAGAATGTGGCAACTGGCAAAGAAATTCCTGGGGCACTACCTGATAAGCCAGTATTCGCAGCTTATCATGTTAGCAAAAAAGTTACGCCGCTGTCAGAGGTAATGGAGACTATGCCACTAAGAAAATTGGCTGTAATTTATTTATCAATTGTTTCTGCATACCACAAAAGTGGCCTTCTACTTTACAGCTAGGTCTAAGGTATTTGAGAGCCCCTGAAGTTCATGGTTTTCCGGTATTCTAAGTTCTACTTATGGCCTTTCCTGTATATGACACACAACACCACCCTTGTGGCTTGCAGGCTGTTTTCTTCTTTGCTTTCTTTAGTCACAAATCATCCTGAGGCATCCCTTAAGTGCATTTGTATTGTTAAGTGCCCCGGCTTGATTTGGTGTTAATTCAATTTGAGTGCCCTTAATATCTTGTGGGGGTGATGCAATGCAGGCTGCCTGTACCTTGTAAAATCAGGTCCCAGGTCTGCCTGGGAGCAAAGCACCTTTCCCATAGCCATTTACCAAAGTTGCTGATAAAATTTTCATAAGGGAACCTTTTTAGTCTGACCCTATTGTGTTATTTTACCATTAAGTCTTGGAGAACTGAGCTGGCTTCTAGTGACAGCTTATCACATTCTCCATTATTGCTGCCTGGCTGTAGAGCTAACTGGCTGGTATAGTGTGAGCTCTCCACTCCCTCCTGCTTCTGGTCCCTTCTGGGAAAACTTGTGGACCAACACCTAAGGGCTAATGCAAGGTTGTCTCTGTGGGTGCCAGCAAATTGAGCTTTCTTCCTAATGAGCAGGCTTCCTTTGCCTTAGAAAGCTTGAGGGGCCCTGGAGGACTTTGACAAGCCTTGGGGATAGGACAAGAGGACATGAAGGGTGGGCTGAAGTCGAGGAAGAGTTAGAGGACACTTTACTTAAAACTCAACTCCAGAAACAGTAATTATAATGTCAGCATCACTCTGACACTTGGTTTGAGTTAAAGGATTAGGCCAAGTGTTTGTCTTTGGAACATTGCAGTTAGAAACCTGGCAACATCATCAATTCAAAAAGAACTCCAAATCTGGGGCCCAAGGTGGGTTTGTTTCTGAGCTCAGTTGCTTACTTGCTGTGTGACCTTGATTAAATTATTTAATCTCTGAGCTTCACTTTCCTCTTTTGTGAAATGGGAGTAATACATTTACTTCATGGGCTTTTTGTGGTGATGAAATGCGACAAAGTACATCAAGAACATAGTCAGTGACCAGCCCATGCACAGCTTCTTTAGTGACAGTCTTTGATCCATGAGGTCAAAAAGGAAGGAACCTGGTCAGATGGCAAAGAGATTGTCCAGATACCACAAAATAAGAAAGAGATGTCTCCCAACCCCTGAACAAAGTCTCTTTTCTATCCCTTGCACTGCCTCCCCAAGGCTCCAGCCTGTGCCATCCACTGATCAGTGTGAGTAGCACAACCACGGACACAAGGAGCTGGAGAGATTCCTGGTGCATGAGGCTGCTTCCACTTCCTTGATTATAAGGTTTCCTAACTGCAGGCTCACTACTTTTAGACCATTCTGCCTTGTTAGGATGGGTTCTAAGCCTGCCTAATAGTGTGAACACTGTTGTTGTTAGCTGCCTTTGAGTCTGGGTCTCCACTTATAGTGACTTCATGCACTATGGAATAAAACGTTGCCTGGTCTTGTGCCATTCCCGTGACCATTGTGATCCATACGGTTTTCTTTGGCTGATTTCTAGAAGTAGATCACTAGACGTTCCTCTTAGTCCATCTTAGTCTGGAAGCTCCACCAAAACCTATTTAGTATTATAGCAACACACAGGCGTCTAGTGACAGACAGGAGGTACATGAGACGCATTGGTCAAGAATCAAACTTGGGTCCCTTGCATGGAAGGTGAAAAACTGACCACTGAGCTGCCCATGCCACTACAGCATGAACATGGTCCCTGCTTCTCTCTGCTGTTTCAGGTGACAAGGTTGGATGGTCTTAGGAACAGAAGTGGGAGATGTTCTTTCAAAAGGAATTATTATTATAAAAGACATAAGGGTTCACTGTAGAAATTAAAAAAAAAGGTAACATAGAGATACTATAGTGCAAGAAAAGAAAATCATCTGTAGTCTTGTACCTGTAACACCTATAACAGAGTGATAATGTGTTTTCTCAAAGCCACTTTTCTATGCCCACTCGATTACTATAGTATATTGCAGTGGTTAAAAACACAGACTATCGAGCCATTCTAGGTTCAAATTCCGGCTCCACCACTTACAAGGTGTATCACCCTGGACAAGTTACTTAACTTTTCTATCTTTTTTTCTATCATTGCAGCCACTGTGTCAATCCATCTTGTTGAGGGTCTTCCCCTTTTGTGCTGACCCTCCAGTTTACCATGTATGATATCATTCTCCAGGAGATGGTCCCTTCTGACAAGAAGGCCCCTCTAGATTATAATGCCTCCTTAAGTTGCTCACCCAAAATGGATTCTCAGTCAGGCTGAGCCCTGTCTGCTTCCTGGCTTAGCGTGCCAGGACTGAATGGTGATAACAATGTCTGCTTCTTCAAAAGGGCCTGGCAGAAGTTAACACATTCATCCCTCGCCTGGTTCTTGGTGATGTTGCTAGACCCATTTTACAGGAGGAAGAATTAAGACCCAGTAGGAACTGAAAAGACTTGCATGAGGTGTCTGGGTAGATGAGAGAGATTTACTGGCTGCCAGGAAATGGATACAGCAGCCCATATAAATGGCTGGGCCACTCCTTGGGCTTGAAACACACTTTTATTACATTAGAGATTTAGGCCTTTGTGGAGGAAGTACTTAGGTCAAAATTGAGGAGAAAAGACAAGTTCTCAGAAACAAACGTCTCATGGAAAAGCTCCAAGTCTTCTCGGAGTGTGTGTGTTTTTGTGTGTGTCTTACATTTGGTGTTTATGAGCATCCTTTTTGTGGGATCAAATGCACTGAGAATGAAAAATGATCATTTCAAACCAGGCTGGGCCAGGCAGGGTCATAATCAGGAATAAGACAGGGTCCAGCTTTGTGTGTGTGAGTGTGTGTCTGTGTATGAATGTGTGTGTCTGTATGTGAGAGAGAGTGTGTGTGTGTATGTGTGAGGATGTGTTTGTGAGGTGGTTTAAGAGTGTGTATGTGTGTGAGTATGTGTATAAGTGTGTGTGAGAGTACATGTGTGAGAATGTGTGTGTGTACATGAGTGAGTGTGAGTGTATGTGTGTATGTATGAGGAGTGTCCTATGAATATGTGAGTGAATGTGTGTCTGTGAGTGTGTGCATGTGTGTACAAGTGTGTGTGTGTGTGTGTGTGTGTGAAGAGTATATGCATAGAGAAGGCGCCAGTGTAAGAGTCTCACTGGGTGAGCGGGCCCATGGAAGAGAGCTGGTTTTGATGAAATATTGGCTAATGCTTGGGGCATCGAAGGTGAGAAGGCTCTGGTCAGGGGAGTGTGCTACGTTAGAATTTATAGTAGATTAGCTTATCTGCTCCTTGATCTTCAAGGGCATTTGGGGAGCTGAGGATAAGGCATTTCTGCCTTGATTTTCGTAGTGAGAGGAGACCTCTGGAATAGTATTCCCAGCCTATCCCTCTGCACAGCCCAAGGCAGTGAGAGCTTGCTATTCATACCCCCGCTCAGGTCATTTGGAGGAGGCTGACAGTGCCCAGGAATGCTGACATGTTTCAAAGAAATCACACACAAAAGAGCCCACTCAGATTTCTAAGGGGAGTTGCTGTCGGCCCACCCCAAGCTGGATTTTAGCATTGGAGGTGATTGCCATGACTCCCTTTCCACAGCAGCACACAATCCATATTCATTCTGTCTGTCTGCCGGACTCTCCCTCAACCTGTCCATCTGTCTGTCTGACTGGCTCTCCCTTGCTCTCTGAGGTAAAGGGTGTTCGTTGTCATGCGAAGGGGAGTGCGCCAGGATGTTCCAGATGAGCTGCTGCCAGTGATGTTGCTTTAAACTCCAATGAGCTGAAGCGGCCGGGAAAGAAAGATCGCGGGAGAAGTCTGGTTTGATGTCTTGGCGCACTGGGGAGATGATTCATATAACATGAGCCCTTTGGGAATCTTGGTTAAACCCCAGCCTAGCACCCTCAGCTGGACTGGAACTCTGAAGTCCAGCCAAGGAGCAGGACTGGTCCTGCCTTGGCAAACAATCGGTGGGTCAGAGGCAAAGGACCAGGGAGGGGTGCTTCTTTTGCTGGAAAAATTACCTGCTGGGAAAGAAGGAATCTTATGATGTGTGTGGCGGGGAAGTCCAGCCAAGGAAGATCTGGCTCTCACGTTACAAGGCTGCTTTCAGGAGCCAGAAGGGACTTTTTATTGCCCGAGGGGCCTGGGGGCCCCAGCATAGTGGCTCTGCCCTGGCTCTGGAAGAATGTGGTGATGGGAGGAGGAGAAAGAGCTGAATGCCAGGGCTCAGGATACAGGCTGGGAACAAGGAAAGAGGGAAGCTGGAGATTAGCTTGATTGTGTTCATACTCCCTCTTGTAGGGCAAGAGGGAGACGTGGAGGAGAGAGGAGATGTTCTATTTCCTCTCTAGCCAAGAGCCTACCTTGGCTTTTGTATGGTATATAACAAGGTTGGCCACCCTATCTCCATCCCCCATTCCAACTCCTTAAAACTTTCCTTTCTCTCACTGGATCCTCCCTTTGCTTCGCTGACCGTCTTTGTTTCCTTTTTTTCTGGAAACTGCATAGTCATTTTTCCCTCAAGGAAGCCCGTTCCTCAGTGCATGGTTAACGGAGGCTTGGGTAGGGAGATTTTGGGGCATGTGACCCAGGCCTGGCCAGGGTGATTAGGTTAAGGGGGGTCCTGTGAGCCAAGTGGATCCAATCAGAGTCAAACCTGCAACTTCTCTTGCAAAGTTCTGTTGGCAAGTTTGGGAAAAAGAAGTTCTTTTCCTCTGGGGTTGATGAGAGGAGAGGAGAGGATAAAGCCAGAGCTTCTAGGGGCCACTATGATGAAAATGTCTGTGTGAGAGTGAAGAGAAGGGAAGGGAAGGGAAGCAGAGATAAGAGATGGGTAGAGAACACCCAGATGTAGAGGAGGTCAGGATCTACTCCTGGACTCTGCAGTTATGCTAACCAAGAAATTTCCTCCTTTGTTTCTTATTCAGTGTGAATTTTTCGGCTATTTATAATTGAAAGAGTAGCCCTGATAGTGCGATGGTTAAAGCACTCAGATGCTAACCATAATGTTGGCAGTTGGAACCCACCAGCTGCTATGCTGAAGAAAGATGGAGCAGTCAGTCTGCTCCCATAAAGTTTACAACTTTGGAAATCCTATGTGGCAGTTCTACTGTCCTATAGGGTCGCTGTAATTCGGAATTTACTTTACATCAGTGAATTTGGTGGGTAGTTGAAAAGTGCTATGTCTGTATGTTAGGTTTATATACCTCTTTGTCTTTCCTACATGGCGTCTCCTCTCCTCTTTCTGCCACTGATCTATGTATTTCTCCCAAAGTTAAGGCCTCATCCTTCTGTATCTTCTCTCCTCTTACTGTCTCAGACTTTCCCTTCATCTTGTGGTGTCAACTTTGATCTCTGTGAGGATGACCCTCATACTTACATTTGTGATTCTAAGTTAGATCTCATTGTTGACTATTCTTTCTTCTTGCCCCCAATTTGAGTCTTCAAATATGTCTCTTGTTTATGTTTTTTCTCTCCCTTTTCCCTGACACCAGTATGGTCTAAGCTCTCATCTTGATCATCTCAAAAGCCTCTTGTCTGGTTTTCTAACACCCATTTAAAACAGGCCTATCCATCCAGCACTCTCCAGCTAAATATTAACTTCCCCAAACAGCTCTTTCACCTCACAGTTCACTATCTTAGTTATATATTGCTGCTATAATAGAAATACCACATGTGGGTGGCTTTAAAAACAGAAATTGTTTTCTCACAGTTATAGGAGCTAAAAAAGTCCCAACCAGGCCTTGTCAATTCTTTTTATGCACCTCTCTCCTAGTTGCTGGTATCTGCCAGCAAATTCTTGGCATTCCTTTGCTTATGGATGGGTCCTCACATGACATCTGTCTTCCCTCTTTGTGTTCTGTGTCTGATCTGTTCTTTTTATAACTCAGAAGTGATTAGGTTTAGGATACACCCTGCTCTGGCAATTACCTCATTAACATAAAAAAAGAAAAGTCCTATTTCCAAACAGGTCACACTCACAGGCACAGGGGCCAGAATTTCAATACATACTTTTTGGAGACACAATGCAATCCATAACATTTGCCTTAAAAAACTATAATTCTCACTGTTTCTCATTTCTATGCCCCTCAATATCAGCATTTCATGGGGAATGAGAAGCCACAGAATAATTTTTCTGAAACTAAGTTTATTCTTGGGGTATGTGAAGTTAAATATTTAAACTTAACTAGAAAAGTATTTAAATTTAAACTAGAAAGCAATTAAAACCATTTTTATATTAAAACAGACCATTCTTTTATAAAGCTGAATGCAGATAAATTTTAAAGATTCAATACAGATTTCAAACAACTTTTGGAAATCCTATGTGGCAGTTCTACTGTCCTATGTTGTTGTTGTTGTTGTTATGTGCCATCGAGTCGGCCCCGACTCATAGCGACCCCTTCTTGGGTTTCCGAGGCAGTATCACTACGGAAGTAGGATTGCCTAACCTTCCTTCCGGGGAGTGGCTGGTGGATTTGAACCGCCAGCCGTCTGGTTAGCAGGCAAGTGTCTTAGCCACTATGCTACCAGAGCTCCCTGTCCTATAGGGTCGCTGTAATTTGGAATCTACTTCATAGCAGTGAGTTTGGTGGGTAGTTGAAAAGTGCTATGTCTGTGTTAGATTTTTGAGTTCCACTCTGGCTACGATCCCCGAGTTTGGGCTTCCTTTTTCTCCTCCACTGTGGAAAAAATTTAGAGAAGCACCAGCATGTTGGATCAGGTCTTCAATTTGGTGTCTACCTCAACTGGCCCTCTCTTTCCTACACTTTTCCTTGTCTCCTTCTCTCATAGCCAACCCAGTTTCATGCCACCCTCTCATATTTCAAATTATCTCCCATCTCCATCAAAGGAGTTCTGGTGGCACAGTGCTTACAGCATTCAGCTGCTAACCAAAAAGTCAGCAGTTTGAACCCACCAACCACTCTGTAGGAGAAGGATGAGACAGTCTGCTTCTATAAAGATTTACAGCCTTGGAAACTCTCTGGGGAAGTTCTGTTATGTCCTATAGGGTCACTGTGCATCAGATTTGATGGCAGTTTTTTCTTTTTTCCCCCTCTCCATCATTCCAGATCATCTCCTTCTTTCAGGTGTTATCACTAGCTAACAGTGGTCTCTCCCTTCATTACCTTGTGTAGCCTTTAGAATCCATACCAATAAAAGTCCTTAGCATGGCACACCAGCCCTTGTTCAATGTGGTCCAAACCTGACTCCCAATGTGGTCCAAACCTGACTCTTCAATTGCAACTTTCCATGTGACCTCCCATTGATCTTTGCTATATAACCTTCAAGATCCATTGTAGTGCCCCCAAAACACAACACTCTCTCTCATCTCTGCCTTGGGACATGATGTCCTCCCCAACTCTCCTCCTCCTCTTTGCTTTACTCATTAAGACTCAAATCAGACATATGATTGACAGTACCTATCATAGCCCCCTGAGCAGAACTTCATCTTAGCATAAATTGGAACCATTTGCTTACTTATCTCTCTGTCCACAAGATGGTGAGGTCTTCCAGTATATGAACTAATCTTTGTTTTCCCTTCATTTTTTATTTATATCATATATATTCTATTTTATTGTGATTTGGTTGGAAGTTTACAGAGCAAATTTATCTTCCATACAGTGATTCACATAAAGTTTGTCTCATGACATTGACTGTAATCTCCCACAATGCAACAGCTCTCCTCCTATTTCCTCCCCATACCCACTTCTTCCCTGTGTTCTTCTCTCCCACGCACTCCTGCCTCCAGAACTGTCTCCCTGTGCATACACAGCCCTTCTATTCTCCTATGATTGTTCTCTCTAAGGAGTGTATCTACCTCAGGTAAATGTTCAACTCATATGTCTGTCTTTTGTTTGGCTGGAAGCCACAAGAGTGGGTTCAATTCAGACCTGAAGGGCAGCTAGGGGCCATAGTCTCAGGGGTTCTACCAGGTTCTATCAGACCAGCAAACCTGGTCCTTATTTATTTTTATTTTGAGTTTTGTTCCACATTGTTCTCCTACTCTATTCAGGATGTCCTACACAGATCCCTCTCCAAGTGGTTGACAGTGGTAGCTGGGCACCATCTAGTTCTTCTAGTATCATAGGCTGAGGATTGCGTGGTGTACCAGTTGCTTGGACTAATTGTTTCCATGCATCTTTGGTTTTCTTCATTTCACTTTGTTCTGGATGAGGAGAGACCCATTGTTGCATAGAGATGGCTGCTTGCAAACTTTTAAGATCTCAGTCACTACTTGCCAAAGTAGGATGTGGAACAATGTTTTTGTGTAGTACATTTGATGTTTCTTAAATGAAGGAAAGAATGAATGAATAAGAATGAATATCAGGAGACTTGGAATTCAATGCTTCTGCTCTTTCTTTAGGTGACCTTGGAAAATCATTTTACCTCTTTAAGACTGTGTATTGTTTTCTAGCGAAATCTGTTCCATGAGCACAAGTATTTTATTTCTATTTTCCTGAGAGCCTGATAGGAATATCATTGGTTACACAGATTGAAGCTGAAAACTGCCCATGGAACTGAAATCACAAACAAGGGACTGGAGTCAGTGGATGAGCAGGATCGATGTTTTCTCCTCCCCTCCCAGATGGTACATCTAGCACAGAAAAGCATCTACATGCTCAGGTTTGGTTTAGAGCCCTGGGTAAAGGGCAACAAAGGTCAAACTTTTGAGTGAGATAGCATATTTTTATACATATTACTCTGTCTCAGCCCACAAGGAAGCTGTTGATTATATTTTTGAATTCCAAGAGCTCTTATTTTCTGATCATTCTTTTCATGAGCACCCTGTTTTTGTTTCATGGAAGCACTTTTCTCTTATCTCTCTTAGGATATTAATTATATTGTTTTTGATGTTTATTCTGTTTTGTGCCTTGTCTCTATTTCCTTTGAATTCCTTTTGGTTACTTCTTCTCATGTTAGTAGCTTTCCTCAGCTGTTACTCAATCTGGTCCCTGCAGATAGAGTTGAGCTATGTATACTCACTTATAGGAGCTCTGGTAACATAGTGCCTAAGGCACTTGACTGCTAACCAGCAGGCTGGCGGTTCAAACCCACCAGCCACTCCTCGGAAGGCAGTTTGGGCAATCTAGTTCCGTAGTGATACTGCCTCGGAAACCCAAGGAGGGGTCGCTATGGGTTGGGGCCGACTCAACGGCACATAACAACCAACAACCAACAACATACTCACTTATATTTCAGAATTTGGAACCAAAGTTAATTGGAAAATTCATGTGCATGGATGGGATTATTAGATAGTGCAGATCACCAAAACATGATCTGGCAGTTCATTAGATGGGAACCCTATTGCTAAGTCTTTTCTATCGGATTTTTCAGTTACTGCCAATATAAATCTCTCAATCTCTTATCTCAGGGCAAACAAAATGGGGAAGGGGACTAGTAAGAGGGGTTTTAAAATTCTCTTAGACTTTCTGTTTTTAGTCTACCACTTCACCCTGACTCTGATTTATCTGATGCATCTGAGTCCAGAGCGTCTCTGGGAGGATCTAGCCACAGAGTAAATTTCTTATCTTTTGCTGGGAGAATGGAAGTTAACTTACTTGGAATCATTGGGTTGGGTGAGAGGTTGGGGATTATGATTCTTGGCCTTTTGAAAGTTATTTGCTCTTTCTTTTGGAAGCTTCCACAATTTTTCTTCATCTTTGATGTTCACAATGTTATTTTCATGTGTGAATGTTGATTTTTCTCATCTATCTTGCTTGAGACTTTCTAAATCCTTTCAATTCTTATGTATGAGAAATTCAGTATCATTCTTTCTTCTTTTTTTTTAAATTTCCTCTCTTACTTTTTAAAAAAAATTTATTGTGATTTGCGTGAAAGTTTACAGAACAAATTCATTTTCCATACAGCAGTCCATACACAGTTTGTTTCATGACAATGACTGCAATTCCCCACAATGTAACAGCTCTCTTCCCACTTTTTCCCTGTAGGTATCTCTTCCCTGTATCCTTCTTTCCTGTGCACTCCCACCCCCTGACCTATCTCCCTCTGCAAACACTGCCCTTCTGTTCTCCTATCATTGATCACTCTAAGGAGTGTATCTACCTGATGTAAATGTTCACCCCATATGCCTATCTATTGTTTGGCTGGAAGCCACAGTAGTGAGTTCAATTCCAGACCTAAAGGGTAAGTAAGGGTCATAGTCTCAAGGGTCTCATTGGGCTCTATCAGACCAGTAAACCTGATCTTTTTTTTTTCCTAATGATTTTGAGTTTTGTTCCATATTTTTCTCCCACTCTATCCAGGATCTCCTGCACTGATCTCTTTCTGAGTGGTTGACAGTGGTAGCTGGGCACTATCTAATTCTTCTGGTCTTATGGTCATGTAGGCTTAGGATCACATGGTCTACTAGTTCCTTGGACTAATTGTTCCCACACATCTTTGGTCTTCATTCTTCTTTGCTCTTGACAAGGAAAGACCCATTGTTGCATCTAAATGGTTGCTTACAAGCTTTTCAATATCATTATTTCTTTAAACATTTTCTGAACAATGACTGTTTTTCACCTCTCCTTCTTTGACTACTATTATCCAGATGTGGACACTTTTATCTTCCATATTGTTTAGGTTTTCTGTAATATTTTCTCTGTATCCCTTCTTACAATCTTCTGTAAGAGTTCCTTGTATTTCAGTACAGTAATTGATCCTATTTTTCTCTAGCTATAGTGTTTCCGACTCGACGGCACATAACAGCAACAACAACAACAACATAGTGTTTCTTAGTTCAACTGTTATAGTTTTCATATTTAAATCAGCATTATTTTCTTTCTTTGATTTTTTTTCCCTTTGTTCCTTTGATTTACTAACATATTCTCTTATGTCTAGGAGCTCTGGTGGTGCAGTGCCTAAGGCATTTGACTGCTAACCAGAAGGTTGGTGGTTCAAACCCACCAGCCACTCTGTGGAAGGAAGACAAGGCAATCTACTTCTGTAAAGATTTACTGCCTTGGAAACCCAATGGGGGTCTCTATGAGTTAGAATTGATTCAATGGCAGTGGGATTGGTTTTTTGGTTTGGTCTCTTATCTCTTTGAGAATGTTTATAAATCTGCTTCACATAATACAGACTTTTAGTTTGTTGTTTTTCCTTTCTAATGATTGAAATTTCTGGGTGCGAGGCTTTGAGGCCTCTGAACTTGGGTTCCTTTAATGGTACCAGCTACCATGTCTAGTTATCTATACTGATCAAGGGACTCAAACCTAGCCCATAGAAAAGGGGCAGGGATGAGCCCCAAGGCAGAGTGGTCCAGGTTCCCCAGAACTAGAACCTGCCACCCCAAACTTCTGCTCCTTCATTATGTCAAAACTTTGATCAGAATTTTCCTTTAAATGCTCTGTAAGAAGCAATTCTGGAAGGAAACAATTTCCTTTGATCAATTTTTCAAACTCTGGGTGGCATCTCATGAAATCAATTTAGTGAGTGAGCCAATATTAAAAAGACAAAAAAAAATTGAAGAGAAGGGACTAGGATGAAAAGTATAGAAGGCATCGTATCAGGGAAGTGTAGTGTTTTGTGAAACTTTCATTCATGCAGTGCTGTGTACATAATGTATTGAGCCATTATCTAAAATGTATTCCTTATTGTGAGCAGAAGTCAAAACCAGCATTGCTTTAGACTGTGATCCACCAATCCTGAGAGCGTGCAGGTAAAGGATATGGAGGAGGTAAAGGAGTGAATGTTCAAGGCCAACTGGCCAACCTACCTTTTTCACTTTTTCACCCTGTAGGATTTTGGCACATCCCTGGTTTTACCTTGTCCACACCTCCCACCTGACTGATGCTGCCATTTTCTTTTTCACTGTGACCATGGGGCAGGTAATTACCCTCCAAAGGTAATGAAGGTAAGAGCAAGAGCAGAATTTAAGAGCTTTCCTTCACCTGTCATTCTACACTGCACCTAGTACCTCCTATCCCAGCTTGATCCCATACTATGTATTCAGCCTCATCTTTTTATATTAAACCCCCATACCCAGCCTTCCTTCCCTTTGTGATACTTTCAGGTTATCACAAAAAAGTGATAACCTGAAAGTGGGGGAATCAGCAGCCCAAGTTTTTTTTTTTTTTTTTTTAATCTTGTCAGGAACCAGGCTCCTTCCCTGTGATCTAACCTAGGAGTCGCCATAGTTCTTAGCCATGCCCCTGAGTGTCCTAGGCCTCTGGCAGTCTTCACCCTCTGTCCGCCTTGACTCAGCCCCTCCCACTTCAATACATTCTCATGCTGGGTTTCTGCCTCTTCCCCATGAACTATCTATTTTGACTTCTGCCTTTGCCTGTGATTATTGGAAACCTCAGTCCCCAGCCAGCAGGGAAATTTATAGCTAAACAATTACATTGTTGAAACCTTGACAAGTCCACCCTGGTTAATGGCTCTGAAAATATGGGAGAGGTGTGAACGACTAAATCTATTAGGCTCCATAGTGTGGGCCTGCAAAGATAAACTTGTAGGACCTGTTTACTTTGATGGAAATTTTTCATTTTTCTTTCCATTTTATATTATTGTTCCAAACACTAGTCTCACTCAATACAGATTCATTACCTGGAGAATGGCTCAGATATTTGGATAATCATCTTCTAAATAGTGCCCTCCCCCTCTTTTCCTACTATGATTTTTGGAACGTGGCCAACAACAATGTAATAGGCAGGCAACAGACTGAGGAAAAAAGCAAACAGTGCTGGGTTACATTAGTAATTCATTGTGTATTAGATGCAGGTGGGATTCCTCAACTTCGTGGCCTTGGAGAAAGCTTTTACTAAAACAGCACGAGGAGGGAGGAGCTGCTTTTGGAGAGGTGGTGTCATGGAATGTGGGGAGCAAAGGAGGAAGCTGGATGGTTCAATGGTCAGGGCAGGTACCCACTTGGGGAGCCATTCATGTGCAACCAGAGGTATTTGGCCTTTGCTTTATGGGGGTAGAGTTAAATTATTGGTCTCAATTCTTTGCTTCTTTATAGTAGCATTTTATCTGCACGCACTTGCCATGGCCTCATGGTAGGTAGGACTCATTCCCTACTCTTGGGCTTTAGATTTGGCCATGTGATTTGCTCTGATCAATGGGAGATTAGCAGATGTAATATATGTGGAGGCTTGAGATACACTTGTGAGATTGAGCTTGACTTCTTGTGCTCCTGCCTTTCATCATAGGAAGCACATACCTAAGGGAATAGCTGGTACAGAAAAGATGAAGGACATGTGGAAGAGATGACCCAACCCACAAGTTGGAGTCAAACCCAGCTGAGCGTGGCCTATAGCATCCAAACCCCTGTCTACTCACAGACATGTGAGCAGACAAAACCAAAAACCCACCAAGCTTTTAGTTTGTTTCCATTGAGGTTTTGTGGTTGATTATTACACAACAAACCTGACTGATGCACTCACCTAGCAGAGCTGCCCTGTTCTTTTCCAGGTTGATACCTGAGTTTAAGAAGTGGATGTGGTCTCAGTGCTCAGGAAAAATCTAAACTAATGCTTTCTGTAGCAAGGTGACCAATCTAAAGGGCAGTGATACCTTCTCCAAGGTAGAGGTCTTGAGGTGAGAACATAGATGACACACCACTGCTGAGATACAAGAAGAAGAACTGAGGGGTGAATTCTAGTGAAGGGCAGGGAAAAAAACAATTCAAAATGTTTGGGCAGTCAAAGTGAAGACCTTTGGGTGATCTTCATTTAATTGTGCCAAGAAAAAACAAACAAACCAAACAGTCCAACAAACAAAGATACCACCCTGAAAGCTCTTGAGGTCACAGCTTAGTTAAGAGTGAGCAGAAGTTTACTTTTCCTCAACTGATATAAATTCCAGTTCAATTCTGGAAGTTTCCATGATTTTGACTGGTACCAGGTCTCATACTTTAATGTTTAGCATAGTACTGAACATATAGGAGATGCTCAATAAATTGACTTGTAATTGATAGATTATCAAGAAACCTAGCCCTAGTCACAGCACTGCCATTAATTAATTACACAACTCCAGGCTAAAAGCTTAACCTCTCAGTTCCCTCATGTGGAGATGAGCAGAAAACCATTTGAAATCGTTAATCTCTGTGATTGTTGGGAGGGTAGGATAAGTTAAAAGTGGGAAAAGTCTGCAGTGCTCCAGAAGTGATAGGACATCATTGTTTCCCCATAAGTACTGCTGTATCAAGGAGCCCTGCTGGTGCAACGGTTGAGCATTTGGTTGGTTGAGCATTTGGTTGCTAAACGACAGACAGATGATTCAAACCCATCCAGTGGGTCCCCAGCAGGAAGATCTAGTGATTTACTTCCATAAAGATTATAGCCTAGAAAACCCTACTGGACAATTCTAGAATGTCACATGGACTCGGCAGCTCTCAACAACAACTGCTATATTGGGGGCTCAGTACTTGAGGAGCAAATAAGAAGGCTAAAGCAGCAATGCAGGTGATTCAGGGCGAAGCTCAGCCTTAAATAAGTCATAAGTAAATATTTTCCCCTGTGGTTCCATAAGAAAATGGATCAAGCAGTTAATAGCAATTGCTGTGTCCTTGTACCACATTAATATGTGAGGTCAAGTCAGTCCCCTCGGTTATAGGTACACAACAAGAAACCAAACTTTTAAATGCATCCTAAATTTCATACTGGGAGTCCTGATTTGACCTCTAATTATTATTTTTAAAAGTCATGTTTCCAATTAGCTGCATTGCAGGACTAAAACCAGCAACATCTCTGATCATAAGCTATCTGACAGCTTAAACATATCCAGTAACATGGGATCTTTGTTTATGAAAAAGCCGATTCTTTATATTAATAGCAAAGACTTAGATAGTGCTCACAATCCATCAGGCACTGTTCTAGACACTTTACTTAAGTGTCATATATTCCTCGTAGCAATCCTATGAGTAGATGAGGAAACTGAGGAGCAGAGAGCTTCAACCACCTGCCTAAAGATTACAAGGTCAATATGTGGCAGAGACATGATAAGAACCCAAGTAGGGTCCAGAGTCTGCTCTTGCCTTCCATGCATGTGATGTAGAGCAATTCTGATGGTTGTCAGTTTGTTCTTGTAGAGAATTAAAATCTGTGGCCTTTGTCTTAATTCTGTTCTCTGGAATAAAATGACTTCATTTCCATTCCTAAAGGACAACCTCTCTGCTACATTTATGTCATGGTTTCCAGAGTCTTCAGTCCCCTGGGTATCCTCCTCTGAATATGCTCTACTTTTTTAATCATTAACTGGCCACAGTTATCTAGAACCAAGGCAGATCTTCAGATATGGTCTGATTGGATTAAAAATGGTGGCGTTATCACTTTCTATGATATAAGTACTACATTATATTGATCTTTTGTTTTTAGAACTCACATTACACTAATGATCACATATTAAACTTGCAGTCAACTAATAGGCCCAATCTTTTATACTCACAGTTATAAAGCAGGTATCCCCTTGTCTATACAGTTGATTCTTTCAACCTCAGTAATGGAGTTTGCATTTTGTTGTTTATTTCCTCAACACTTTTGACTGTCTAAAGTATTTGAATCTGGATTCTATAATTCATGGCCATTTATCATGTATGGTGGATTTCTTCATTTGGATGTATTGTGGGCAGCTAGTTTTCTGGGCAGTTCTATCATTTCTACCTAATTCAAGATGATTTAAGCCAAGCAGGTACTTTGGTCTTAATTATATGAAAATTTCAGACAATAGTTTTGTATATGTGTTTGCGTATAATTTGTATATATATATATATATATATATATATATATATATTATCCCAGTTTTAATAATTGACTTGTCTATTGTTTTCTCTGACATTTGCTATGTGCCTTACTTGTTTCCTGCTTCTTTTTGGTGTATCTCCAAGATAGAACTATTGAAAGGTACTCATATTAAAAGGCTATGCCTTGCTCCAGTCTTGATCTGTCCAAGATGAGCACTATTAGATCTCCTTCTCTGTGACCTTCCTGTGGAGGCACCTCAAGTCAAGAATTCCAAACTCCTCACTTTTCTGGAGTTCTTGGAAGATCCTCCTTTATGAGAAATATTGTTCTCCAGTCTGGAAGACAAAGGAGGACTAAACAAGTGTTCTAGCAGTTAACCAAAGACTCTGGAATTATCTTCATATATCTGGCTCTGAGGCATTATCTTAAAATAGAAACACTGGATTCTAAAGCCATTCCAAATCTTCTTTTCCATAGTGGGTAATTTTTGTTTCCTTGAAATTTTGGGACTGCTGTTTTGTTTCATCTCTCCACTCTGCGTCTTGCATTCTTAACCAATAAATAGCTACCACGTCTGCTTTTGCTGATGTGGGGAATGTTTTGCTTCTCCTGATTGTATAGCTTTTATAATATTATTGTAGTTAGCTGCTGTCAAGTTGACCTCTGACTCATGGTGACCCCAAGCACAATGGCAGGAAAAGCTGCCTGGTCCTGCACCATCACCATGATCAGTTGTGGATCGGACTATTGTAATCTGTAGGGTTTTCATTGGCTGAGTTTTGGTAGTAGATCACCCTGTCTTTCTGCCTAGCCTGTCCTCGTCTGGAAGTTCTACTGCAACCTCTTCAGCATCATAGTAACACACAAGCCTCCACTGACAGACGGGTGGTGGCTGCATATGAGGTATATTGTCTGGCAGTTGAACTCAGGTCTCCTGCATGGAAGATGAGAATTCTACCACTGAACTATCAATGCCCCTAGTTTTCATATAAGGAGCTCTGGTAGCATAGTGCCTAAGGCACTTGACTGCTAACGAGAAGGCTGGCAGTTCAAACCCACCAGCCATTTCTCGGAAGGAAGGGGGGCAATCTACTTCCATAGTGATACTGCCTCGGAAACCCAAGGAGGGGTCACTATGAGTCGGGTCTGACTCGATGGCACGTAACAACAACAACAACAACAATTTTTATATAGGCCCTGATAAAGTTTCATCTGGCTATTTACATTTATTTACAGCCCTCTACATTAAGGAACTTAGAATCCATTTTTCCAGAGGTAGATTGAGAATATTTCATTAGAGGCAAGCAGAGTTATATGTAGAAACACCCCTTCCCACTGACAGTGGAACACTGTTCCATGTAAATCCAGTTACACCATCAGAGCCAAAATTCTTCTCACCACTTCTCTTTGGAAGCCCATTGGGTTTTAAAGTGGACATTATTGGTTGTTTTCGAGCATCTTTTCTCCCTTTCTTCCTAATATAACCCTAATTTTCTACAGGTATTCAACATCCACCTCCAACATAGCTCAAGAACTCAAGGGAGAATGACTCAGTCCCTGGTATAAGGGATTGATTTTGATGGGTCAAAACCAGTCATAACGCCATCTTCTTTGCTGATCATTGCCTCGGGAGTCAATGCTTAAGATAATTTACATTTGATATTACTCTGGCAACTATTATTGGTCCAGAGATGGACATGGGAGTTAAGTTGGCTAAATAAGACTGAAAAGGAGGATTTCTATACAAAAGTTGAAGGAGAGGTTTGTTCTCTTGCTCAGTGAACATGAACAAGAATAATGTAGCCCTAGATATTGTTGCCAATCATCTAGTAATAATGGAGGAAGCTAGCCCAATGCCAAAGCCAACATGTGTGGAAGGGTGGAACCAAGAGAATTTTAGAGCGACAGAGCTTGGGTCATGATGTGCCTGGCCTTCCTAATA
>NW_006922022.1:1507286-1514974 GCF_000298275.1 Orycteropus afer afer | reverse complement strand
GCAAATTCTTCTGCTAGTTGGGGTTTAGTCCAAATCTGCATCCTTTCCTTCAAGGCTCAGGGGTCCAAGATTATCTTCTGTATCTGTGTTAATTGGTTTCCCTTTTCTTTGTTGAAGAGGGTCTGTGCAATCCTTCTGCCTAGTCCGCCATCTTGCCCCGCCTCCACCAAACACTCCGGTTTTGAATGTTGAAATGTGGGCTGTGCTTAAATAGTGCAACTGAAATGTTTACTTGTTTTTATTCATTTTTTTTTACCCCAAGACAGAAATACTCACTGAGTCTTCAAATCATTTATTCTCCATAGATCCAATATTTTATCCCAAATGTTCCACCTATCTTAACTACAGGATAATCACTTGGTAAGCTGGTTATGTCCTTTTTATTTTTTTAATTTTTATTGTGATTTGGGTGAAAATTTACAAAGCAAATTTACTTTCCATACAGCAGTTCACATATACTTTGTCTCATGGCATTGACTACAATTTACCACAATGCAACAGCTCCCCTCCCACTTCCTCCTGATACTTACCTCTTCCCTGTGTCTATCCCTCCATGTACTCCTGCCCCCTGAGCTGTCTCCCTGTGCATAAACAGCCCTTCTTTCTTCCATGATTGTTCTCTCCAAGGAGTGTATCTACCTCAGGTACATGTTCAACTCATATGCCTGCCTTTTGTTTGGCTGGAAGCCACAGGTGTGGGTTCAATTCCAGACCTGAAAGGCAGCTAGGGGCCATAGTCTCAGTGGTTCCACCAGGCTCTATCAGACCAGCAAAACTGGTCATCCCACCCACCTCCCTTTTTTCCAAATGATTTTGAGTTTTGTTCCACATTGTTCTTCCTTTCTTTCCAGGATCTCCTACATTGATCCCCCTCTGAGTGGTTGACAGTGGTAGCCAGGCACCATCTAGTTCTTCTGGTCTCATAGTCGTATAGGCTGCTGATCGCTTGGTGTACCTGTTGCTAGGACTAATTGTTTCCATGAATCTTTGGTTTTCTTCATTCTTTTTTGATCTGGACGAGGAGAGACCCCTCTAGATGGCTGCTTGTAAGCTTTTAAGGTCCCAGTCACTACTCACTAAAGTAGGAGGTGGAACAATGTTTTGTGTAGTATGTTATGCCAGTTGAGCTTGATGTCCCCTGTGGCAATGGTCCCGAGCCCACAGGTCCAACTACTTGTTCCCTCTGAGTAGCTGGCTGTGACCAATAAGTGACTACAACCTTGCCCCTTGTCACCTCTACTATACACCTGGGAATTCAGATCATACAAATACACTTATAGGACTCTTGTCTGTTAACCCTATACATGGTCTTGGGTATACTCCCTGCTTCATAGACATAAGCTGGTTACTTCTTATACAGGCATATCTCAGAAATATTTTTGGGTTTGGTTCCAGACCACTGCAATAAAGTGAATATTTCAATGAAGTAAATCATATGAAATTTTTTGTTTTCCCAGTGCATATAAAAGTCATGTTTATACTATACTGTAGTCTATTAAGTGTGCAATAACATTATGACATAGTTTGAAATACTGTGAGAATTATCGAAATGTTACACAGAGACACAAAGTGCTCTGGAAAAATGGCGCCAATAGACTTGCTCGATGCAGAGTTACCACAAATCTTCAATTTGTGAAAAATGCAGTATCTGTGAAGTGCAATAAAGCAAAGCACAATAAAAATGAGGCATTCCTATACTTATAAGAAGTTGCATAGCTAGGAGAAGTTTACCAGTCCCATACCAGTTGCTGCTCAGTTGACCAACTAATGGTTACTCCATGTAATCAGAGTAGAAATGTGCTCCATAGGGTTTTCAGTGGCTGATTTTTTAGGAGTATATTGCCAGGACTTTCTTCTGAGGTGCATCTGGATGGACTTGAACTTCAAACATTTCAGTTACCATTCAAGTGCTTCACTATTCAAGTGCCTTACCATTTTCAACACCCTAGAGCAAGAACCTTAAGAAACTCTAAAAAACTTGCTGTTGATTTTGCAAAACTATCTAAATTAGTTTCAAATTTAGTTCCAATATAACTGGATATTTAACTCTCTAGACATTTAGTTTGTGTATAACTAAAAAAAAAAAATAGTAAAAAGAGAAATAAAAATGAATTTATAATATGTTCATTTCTAGATTGCTGTTCTTAGTGGTATTTGGTGTCCTTCTCACAAAACTGGCAATATTTTGTATAGGATGTCACATCTCTGGTGACTTGGAGAACTTGGAGGATGAGAGACTTTGTGTTGTGAAAGGATTACTTCCCATGTTTCTAAACAAATAGCTTATAAGGAAGCAAATCATGTATAGTGCAAGCTGAGTTGATACAGAAAAAATTCATTCATGTCTCCACACTAATTATGATGGGTTTTTAAGTTTTAGACATTCATCCTTTTGCCTTCTTGACAGCATCAATTTAAGGCCCAAGAACAGATAATCAAAGGTTTCCTGAATCTCAGGTTCTCTTTGGCGGATGTAAACCTTTTTCAATATTTCTGACCTGGTTTTAGAGCAGAGAAGTGGCAATGCTTGAAAAGAATAAACTTTCCTAGTTTAGTTTCAGGGAACCCATCTATAACCTCTGGGCTTTCTGTTAACAGAACTTACAAATTTGGTGGTGGTGGTGGTAGTGTGTGTGTGTGTGTATGTGTGTGTACACATGCATGAGCTTTTTATAAAGCAGTAACAACCAACTTAAGAGATGTGGTCATATAGAATGGACTGTGCATCCTTTCTTTCAGTGAGAGATAATAAATCATCCTTCTCAGGTGGAATCTTTTATTTATGCTTTGGGATCCCATTTTATCGAGAAAGCTTTGGTTTTCCTTTTTGGCTTTGTCTAAGCTGTGCTTTAGCAAGTAATTCAAATCAAGTTGACATTTATTACTGAGGACATGGTCCACTCTGATCTCATATTCACAGTCCAGCTGTTGCCATACCAATTTTACTATGGCCTTTTCTATTTATGAGTATGTGTGTGTGATGACAATGTTGTGTGGTTGCAGATTTATTGTTTAGAAGTAAGTAGAGTCACTATCCACTCTCATGCCAGAGGAATTGCTATCAAGGGTTTTTATTTTGGAATTAAAAGAGTAGTAACTTAAAATCTAAGCAATTAGATAGGGTCATCATAGCCAGGAATACAAGATTTTAGTAATAGCTTATCTTCTGGGAATGTTCCTGTTTTCTAAGACATCTTCACGCTCTTATCAATTTTTCCTCACAGTAGTCCTGGGGGGTCAACAGAGCACATGCCATCATACCTGTTTTATAGGTGAGGAAAAGCAAATGAAGGAAAAGTGATTTTTCCCAAGGTTGCTTGGTTAAAAAGTGGCTGCTCCTAGGGTTCAGACTGTTTCTTAGTTCTATTCTGTTTCCACCACAGAAAGAACCAGAGTTTGAAGCAGTGTTCTGAGATCATGTCTGCAATACTGCCACTATTGTTCTTGTCACTGTCAAGGTTGTTATGGAGACTTATATAGCCCCTTTTATTGGAAAATGCAACTATTTGTTTGGGTATCCTGGCTGGTGTACCTGTTATATTATTTCTGTGTTGTTAAATACGTCTAGTTCTAGAAAGACATAGCCCCACATTCCCTTCTTTCTTAGGGGTCTAGAAATTCATATTCTTTGGAGATGGACTCTTTAGGTTCAGCTGTTGAAAGGATCTTTTGACACTGTTAGCTAGAAAGAGTTAAAAAGTCTCTGTGCTGTTTCTGCCTCTAAGAAATATTATTTTGTCCTGATAACCATGTCCTCTGGAATCTCATCTTGTGATTTTAAGAATTCATTAATTTAACATTTGTGTGTGTGTGTGTGTGGGGGGGGATCCTGGCAGTCCTAAGCCCCATCATTCAGTGAGGTCATCATGTATTGTTGTTTACAGGCACTGTATTTGGAACCAAAAAGTTGATTTTGTTGAGATAAATGATAGACTTTAGAGACTGAAACATTGGATTTGTACATGAGCTACTCTGCTCTTTCAGAATATTTTCCTTGATTGCATGTTGGACATAGGTGGCTCCTTTTAGACCCGAATCAGTACGTCCCAGAAATTGTGCTATTAACTTGTTGGAATCTGTAAAGCAGTAAAGTATGTTTCTTTAAATTGGAGAAAGAGTATGTTTTGGTCTTAGGCCCATTTTTTGTTTGATTCTGAGGAGCACTCTTTGCTGGCTGGCTGCTCACTTTTCTCAGCCACTGTTACTTTCTACATACAATGTATATTTCTCCCTTTCCCTTTCTCTCTTACTCTCTGCCTGCTTTGTCTATATCTTAGATACACCAGGTGTATCTAAGGCCCATGTAACTTGCTACCTTTCTTGTATTCCTATTCCTACTTGGCTTTCCCAAGCCTGTCATCACAGCATTCCTGGTTGTTCTCTCTGCTTCATATCTAATCCAGACTTGAATGCAACAAAAGCAACACCAATTTATTAAGCCCTTGTGTCACTAATGAGGAAACTGAGGCTTATGCATTTTGGTTATTGGCCAAGCATCACACAGCTGCAAAGTATAAAATTTGAACCCAGAGCGTTCTCTTTCCAATCTGTTATGTCTTCTTCTGCTGCCCATGTACACATACAATGAGCATCTCAAGAGTTGCCTTGGAGGCCTCTGGGAGTGGAATTGAGGTAGACTCATCGCATTCACAAAGCCACAGAAGACTGGATCCAGGAAGGGTGTCAGATGTCATCTAATCTGATACTTTATTTAACACATGAGAAAACTGAGTCAGGGTGGACATGGGGCTGGTGAATAAGACAGCATGGAAGATTAAACATGGAATTTCACAATAACCCTGGGTTCAAGTCCTGGTAACCAGCTGAGTGGTTTTGGTCAAGTCTCATAATCTCTTTCAGCATCAGTTTCATTGGCTATAAAATGAAAATCTCAACACCTACAAAACAATGTGTGTGCCATGTATCCCACTGACAACTTTTAATGTTGTTGTTGTTGTTATGTGCTGCTGAGTCGGACCCGCCTCATAGTGACTCCTTCTTGAGTTGCGGAGGTAGTATCACTACAGAAGTAGATTGCCACATCTTCCTTCCAAGGAGTGGCTGGTGGGTTTGAACCGCCAGCCTTCTGGTTAGCAGTCAAGTGCCTTAGCCACTATGTTATAGTTATAACTGGCCTAAGGTTAAATGACAGTCTACTAGCCATCTTATTTGAATACTGAGAGTGTCTTTTACAAGGCCAGAGGACAATATGTGAAACTGTGCCAGTTAGGGTCATCTTTGTCACTGGAGGATGTAGCATGTGTGATCCTTGGTCCTCTTCTCTTCTGTATCCACATTCCCTTCCTAAGTGATCTTGCTGAATTAGTCAGATTTTGGTCAGGAAAATAGAAGTCACTATAGATGTTCTAGATGGTAATGGTTTTAATACAGGGAATTAGAAACTTATCAAACTGTTAGAAGGGCTGGGAGAGTAAGGTTCAGGACACTCCCACTGTTGATCTCAGCTTCCTGCAGTGCTAAAATGGGTAATTCTCAAAAGCTTGCCTGGGACTCTCCATGAATTTCAAGTCTTCCCCCCCCCCCAAAAAAAAAGAAAAAAATTTAATATTTAAGTCACAATTTTGAAAAATTATGAGTGGTTTCAAGAAATAAGATCAAGCAATGAATAAATGATATGCAACATAAGCATACAGGTTAGATTATAGAAAGGAAATAGGAGTTAAAAGAGAAAATGGTGCCACATAAAACATCAAAGTCTTAAAGAAGAGCTTATTTGTGTATTTTAAAGGATGATGGTGGGGATCAAACTGCTCTGGTAATTAAATTCCACTGGGGTACATTTATTATAGTTATGTCTTCTTGTTTGATTGATCCTTTAATCATCATATAATGTCCTTCCTTGTCTCTTATGGTGGTTTTTGTGTTAAAGTCAATTTTATCAGAAATTAATATTGTCACTCCTGCTCTTTTTTGGTTTCCATTTGCTTGATAAATCTTTTTCCAACCTTTGAGTTTTAGTCTATTTTTGTCTTTGTCTCTAAGGTGTGTCTCTTGTAGACAGCATATTGATGGATTATGTTTTCTTATCCAGGCTGCAACTCTCCATCTCTTGAGTGGTGCATTTAATTCATTGACATTCAGTATAATTATTGACAAGTATGGCTTTATTGCTGTCATTTTGTTATGTGCTTTTTCATGGTGTTCCTGGTTTCTTTGTTCCATATAATTTTCTGTGCTGAGCTCATTTTGTTTATGAATCATTTCCTTCATGCTGTTGTTTTAGAATTTGCTAAATATTTGTGCTTGTCCTCTTTTTTATCGTGATGTGAAGATTTATCATTTTTCTTTGAGGTTACTTGTGATTCATAATTTTCTCCCTGAGTTTAGAATAGTCCATGCTATTTTGCAATTGTTTTGACTTCCTCACCATTTAGAAGTTCTGTAACTACACTATTTTCCCCCTCTTTTTGTTTTGTAGTTGTCCTCATTTTCCAATTGATGTCTCTGGTTCCCTGTTTAAAATCTTGTAAGCTTATTTTACTTTGGATACTTCCATAACTGGATCGGTTTCTGGGTTATGTAATCATGTGTATTAATGGTTGATTGTTGTTTGCTATTATTGGTTCTCTGTTCAAAGGACTTCCTTTAGTATCTGTTGGAAGGTTGGTCTAGTTTAACAAATTCCTGTAATTTCTGCTTATTTGGAAATCTCATAATTTCACCATCACATCTGAGGGACAATTTTCCTGGATATATAATTCTTGGTTGGAAAATTTTTCTCTTTCAGGGTTTTATATATACCATCCCATTGCTTTCTCACTTGCATGATTTCTGCTGAGAACTCAGAACTTAGTCTTATTGGTTGTCCTTTGTAGATAACTTTTTGTTTTTCCTGTGCTGCTTTCAGGATTCTTTCTTTGTCTTCAGTTTTGGTGAGTTTGATGATGATCTGTCTTGATGATTTTCTTTTGGGATCTGTCCTGTTTGGGGATTGTTGGACTTCCTGAATGAATATATTTTCATCTTTCACCATATCAGGGAAGTTCTCTTCCAACAAATCTTGCAAAGTTTTCTCAGTGGTTTTCTTTTTCTTTTCTGGAGAAAAATTCTCTGGAATTCCAATTACACGTAGGTTATTCCTCTTGATGGTATCCCACATGAACCTTACTTTCTTCATTTTGTTTTGATCTTTTTTTCTGATTTATCTCTTTCCAACAAAGTATTGAGGTATTTGTCTTCAATCTCATTAATTCTGTCTTCCATTGATTCAATTCTACTCCTTTGCCATTTAAATGTGTTATCTATTTCTGAAAATTTAGTATTAATCTTCTGGATTTCTATCTGTAGATTTTGTATCATTTCTAATTTTTCATTTATTTTGTCATTTTGTTCTTGCATTGTCTTCCAAAATTGTTCTAGGGTTTTGTCTGTGTTTTCCTTAATTTTGCCTGTGTTTTCTCTGATCTGTTTCTCAATCCATCGAAGGTATCTAAATATAATTCTTTTGAATTCCTTATCAGGGCATTCCAATACTGCTTCTTCCTCAGGGATGTGTTCTGGGTCTGTATCCTGGTCCCTTGTTTCTATTGCTTTATCTTGCTTGCATACAAATGTGTGGACTGTTATGATCTGTTGTCTCTGAGACATTGTGATGTTTTTGTGTTTATATTTAATTGGTGATTGTATGTTGGAGTGATTTTCCCAAGATTTTCATTGTCTTTTTTTTT
>NW_006922022.1:1506156-1507186 GCF_000298275.1 Orycteropus afer afer | reverse complement strand
CTGTGCTCCCCTATTTGCTAGTTGGTAGCAATTATGCACTTACCACCTGTCATAAGGAAAATCCATAAGATTATGGATTTGGATTAAGGAAATCCAAAAGATTAATTCTAAATTTTCAGAAATAGATAACACATTGAAAGGGCAAAGGAAAATGAGAGTGGCTGCACAGATCTCTGTTAACTGTTTGTGAAGAGCATCTAAGGGTGAGTCAGGCTCTTATTGGTGGTCATGTATCATTGACCAGTTGGTGCAGAAGGAAGTGGTGGCCCTCACTCAGTAAGTGGAGCTGCAGGAGGTGCAGCTGTGATTGGGTAGTACAGGCACAGCTGCTGTTTCCCACTCATGCAAAAACAACAATTGAAGAACCATCAAAAAAGTGAAAGTAAGAGGACAAAAACACCCACTGCATAAACACACAGGAACAGTCATGAGAAAGAGAAAAAAAGAAAAGAAAACAGGAAAAAAAAAATAGGAAATGCAATAAAGGGGAGAAAATATTTAAAGAAATACTTTAAAAAGACAAAGGAAATATGAATAGAAGAAGGGATAAAAAAACCTACAATACCTGGGGAGAGAGGAATAAGAGAAAAGAGTTAGAGTAGGAGAATAATGAAGAAAAAAAATGGCAAAAATAAAAACAAGGAATGGGGAAAACCACAAGAAAATGTAAAAAACTGTCCTAGGATGGAAAGAAGAAAGAATAATAATAAAAAGGAAGAAAAAAAGAGTATAATTTAAAAACAGACAAAAACAACAAATTGAAAAAAAAAATCTGGGCGGGGCAGGGCAGGGCACCTAGGCTCCATCATAGCATACAGACTGGGATGGAATTCCTGCCGACCCAGAAGGTGGGTTGTTGTTGTTGTTGTTGTTAAGTGCCATCGAGTCGTTTCCAACTCATAGTGACCCCATGCACAGCAGAACGAAACCCTGCCCGATCCCACGCCAGCCCCACAATCCCTGCTATACTTGAGCCCATCATCGCAGCCACCGTATCAATCCATCTCCTTGAAGGCCTCCCCCTCTTTCG
>NW_006922022.1:1479290-1503381 GCF_000298275.1 Orycteropus afer afer | reverse complement strand
GCAAATGGAAGAAGGTGGGTGGGGATGAGATATGACCGCACCTCCGTTCACCAAGAGGGTGTGGGGTATAAGAGTAAAAAGGGGAATATATCGTACTTTTCCAGTCCTCAGTGTCCAGTCTAGTCCTTGCTGTCCTGTGAAAGTGAAGCCTATTCTTAGGTCCCTGGAATCTGAGAGAATGTCACTTTAAATATCCAAAATGGTCGAAATGCTTGTAAACATTCAAAATTGGCTACACCCTCTAGACAGCCAAAATTCCGCAGCTCAGTTTGTCTCCTTCTTCATTGTTTCCCCTTTTATTCACCAGCCACCAGTGCAGTCCTCCATGCAGACTCTGGGTAGCAGGGCCGATTTTAGGTTACTTCTTTGGTCCTAACACCACTCGGCAATCAATATCCAAACTGTGCGTGCCGTCAGGATTGCTGACAGACTGCAGCTTTGTATGTCTCTTTTTTTGGTGTTTTCATGCAGGTTCTTCTACTAGTTGGAGTTCAGTCCTCTTCTGTATCATTCCTTTCAAAGCTCAGGGCTCCAGGATTATCTTCTGTATCTGTGTTAACTGGTTCCTCTTTTCTTTGTTGAAGAGGGTCTATGTAGTTTGCCTGCCAGTTCTGCTATCTTACTGGAACTCTCTGAATTTCAAGGGTCTTTAAGAAGCTGATACCACTGACTTTCAGCCTTGAAATAGGTGATTCCCAGGAGGTTGCTGCAAACCCTGACCACACACCTGCCTAGAACTGATGCTGCAGAACACTACCTTTGAAATCTTGTGCAAGAGCTTCACAGAGTAAGACTCTAATCTACAACTGTGTAAGGGAACATTTCTGAGAAATATGCTTAAAGGCTCCTACCAGGAGATGTTGCAGGAGATGGTGGTGATGCAAGTTATCAGCCTATAACCAAGGACGTTGCCCATACTCGTTTTTAAAATATTATTTCAATTTTTACTACATCCAAAACATTGCTGCAGGGTGCAAGTAAGAATGAGCCCCAAGGGGATCTTCTAAAACCAAAAACCAAACTCATTGCCATCAAGTCAACTCTGACTCATGGAGACTGCATGTGTTATAAAGCAGAACTGAGCTCCATAGAGTTTTCTTGGCTGTATTCTCTATGTGAGCAGTTTGCCAGATCTTTCTTCTGTAGCACCTCTGGGTTTAAACCAAAAACCCTTTGGTTAGTAGTCGAGCACAATCTGTTTACGTCACCCAAGAAACTTTTAAGGGCTCCTCTGGATGATCATAAATACTAATGTGAATGTAGTTGAAATTTGGTAGCCTTTATCATCATTTAAAATTGCTCATCTAGCCAAAAAGTAGGGCAATGAAAATAATGAGAGAAGGAAACCAATTACGGTCTCCTTTTAATCTACCTTTCTGCCCTCAAAGCATACAACTTCTCACCAGTGAAAGTGAATATATATTTTTAAATTCAGATTAATCATTTCAGTTACTCACTGAGCCTTTATTAAACCTGATGAGTTTCAAGTATCAGTGAGGAGTTGGAGCCATATTCTGACACAAAGAGGGAGACAATTCATAAAGCATCTGGTAAAGTGAAGCCCTTTCTAGGGATTAATACAATGAAGGAAAATTACTTTTTTTTTTCTTTTTTAAGGTAAAAGATGGATAATCAGGGCAAGAGAGAAAACAAGTTTGGGAAAGTAAAGAATTATGGCCTGGTACTTCCCTCTGACCATTTCCTCTTTTAGCCCACATTTCATCACTTCTTGCTTCCGATCCCTTCCTCTTCTCACCCCATTCCTCCATTTGCCATTTGCCAGATCATTCTGTGTTTTTCCAAGGAAACTTGGCTGTAACCAGTGGTGGTCACCCCCTACCCAAGAATCCTAATTGTGTTAATGTAAATCATCTGTGGATAACATAGGATGAATCCACTGCTTGGGCCAGTAGGTCTCGGAATGTATCCCCCTCCTGGTGCCCCTCCTCCCTCCCACACACATCTCCATCCTGGGATTTCAAATGCAGACAATGCAGAGAAAGAGATAAGAGCCACCACCCCCCACCGCACCCTGCCCCAGCATTGCCTCCTCCCTACGAAAATTTACCATTGTACCCAATGGGAAAGAAGTGAAATAATTTGATTTTTTTTTTTTTTCCCCTAAGAGAATTTGCAAGATGAGGCCCAAGAGGCAGAGTGCACCAGATGTTGTGGAAAGCATGACCACTCAGTCCCTTTGGCCACACATGCTGAAGTCATGAAGTCAGGAAATCTGACTCAGGAGTCACCGTCCAGTGTGAGAGCTGACCAAGCGCCAAATGCTCCGGGACGACTGGTAACCCAGCGAATTTCCGGTGCTCAGGCTTGGTCTAAGGGCATTCTCAGGTGAGGGTCAATTAGGGGAGCCTGGGGAGTCAAGACTGCTTCTGGCATGTTCTAGGGTGTCTGATCTACTCAGGCACTAGAATCACCTTCGCTGTAGGTTTAGGTTCCTAGCAGCTGCAAAGGAAGTCCTGTTGATGCTGTTGAGTCTTCCTGGGCACCTGAAGTCTACCCTGGGTGAATGGTAGTATACTTTGGATGTTTATACCTAAAACACTGATGGCAGGATGCCCAACAGGTTAAAATGAGAGCATGTGAGAAAGCACCCATTTCCATCCTCATATACTTTTTCTTATAGCTACATCTTCATTGAAATTGTAACGTGAATCGGTCATCACTTTTTATAAAAAATGAACAAAGATATCAGATGGAACATAGTTCTAAATATAAGCTCTAGACTCAACCTGTTCTTCACTGAGCCCAATTACAGTCAGCTCCAGCCTTGTCTTATGCTGCCATTCCAGGTCTAAGAGGCATATTTATACCAGCGCCCCCCTCCTTTTTTTTAATAGATTCAGAAGGCTTTAGCTCTACATCCATTCTTTCTGTCCAGGCTTGACATAACTTGGCAGAGCCAACAGGATCCTCAGCTTTGGCACTGCTAATGAGTTCTGGGGCCCAGGCCAGCCTGCCTCTGTTTCCCTGGAGATTAGCGCAACCTCTGGGCTCGCATGTAGAGTCATTGCCCAGACACCCCTCTCCTCCCCATGCCGCAACCAGTTATTAATTGGATTCTGATTCATGGTGACCTCATGTGTATCAGAGTAGATCTGTGCTCCACAGAGCTCTCACTGGCTAAGTTTTTGAGAGCAGATTGCCAGGACTTTCTTCTGAGAGTGTCTCTGGGTGGACTAGAACCTCCAACCTTTAAGTTAGCAGTGGAGCATTATTTGTACCACCAAGGGACACTACTGACATTCTTCTCCAGAGTCCTGTAGTCAGCATTGTCCCAGTGTCTTGCCTATCAAATGAGTTGGCATAGCAATCATTTGGGAGACTGCCAACCCCAAAGACTTGGCTGCCCCTGCCCCCTGCCTCTTCAATAAGGTTCCAGGAGAGTCTGACATAGTTGCTGAGAAACTCTGGTCTGCCTAAGTCAGCTACCTCATGACCTTCTTTTTGCAATGATGCCTCCTGGTCACTTCCACTTTCGGATTCCCCCTCCAACCCCCGCCCCCGACCCAGCAGGTGCGGACATTCAGGAACAGAAGTTCTGTGCTGTATATGAAAGCGTTTTACAACGAGCTTTCTGCAAAACAGTAAAAAACCAAAAGAGTTCAACTTAAACGTAGCCAAACAACTTTTAACGGAGCAGTAAAGTGATTTCCTCACAGGGCTCTGCTCTGAGTAGCTCACTTCACTCTGGACCATTTACAAGTTTACTGGGCCCACCTCTGATCCACCCCCGAGGAGATCTGGACCCCCAGGAGGGACCTGGCCCACCGAGCGTCACACCGGCAGATTTCAGAGTTGCATACAGGGTGGGTGGGAATTGGCAGAGGCCTTGGCCACCTGGGGAGCAGAGCCTTGTGCCCGGGTAGCCCTGTGCACCCCACCGCCCTCCGAGGCCGCAATGTGGGTGGTCGGCGCGCTGGCAGAATCGAAGCAGTGGGAGTTCACAGCCCCTCTGGGGGCCATGACGAATGGCCTCGCTGACAAAACGTGGTCTGCTTTCCATCTCTGAGCCATGAACGGTTTCGTTTTCAAAAGCAGGAAAACAAACTACGGGAACCAGACACAACACACGCGGGCCACAAATGATACAGCCATTTTCTTGTCTCAAATAAGGGACCTGCAAAGATAAAAGAAAAACAGCTTGATTGGAATTCTTTGATAAAGAGGAAATAAGGAAAAGTCAATTGGAGGTTGTAATGAGACCTGCTGCGTACTGCCTTGCTCCTACTTCTGGTTTGGTTGCCATTCAGTCCTCTCTGGTGGGCAGCCTGCACCAAATATCGGTCTTGTCCAAGGGTTTTCAGATTATGTCCCCACCCTGGAGGTGCCAGGGAAAATGCTGTGGGTGATACAGGGACAACAAGGGATTTGGGCAGGCAGTGCTGGGCTCTCAGCCCCTGCTGCCCAACCAGCCCTGTTGTATCTAAGTCATTTAATAGAATGCCACCAAAATCTCTTTTGAAGAAAGGCTTCTGCAGCTAAATAATATTTGAAATATGCTATTCTACTCAGATCTCACTTGCCATTTTAACGGGTAGTTCCAGTGAAGAAAGAAGAGAATAGCAATTTAACAAGAAGGGCATTGATTTAGGGTCCTTTTCTCTCTGATGTTATCCACTATTCCCTCCTCTAACCTTCTGCTCCTTCTTCTGAGGTGTGCGTGGTGGTAACTTATGTTTGAGTTATCAAGAGCCAGAAAGAACTAGCAAAGAATTATGTTTCTGTGTATTGTAAACAGTGAGAAAAACATGCTAGTTATTCAATAGGTGAGTTAAACTGCATCAGTCCCTCCCAGTTGGTAGACACCTGAGTCCTATATACCACCCTTACCTATGGACATAGAGCCCATCCTCACAACATGGGGAGTATAGTAGGTAACTCTCAGTGTGGCTACTGCCTAGTAATGGCTCACCCCTGAAATAAATGCTTCCCATTAGCCATGTCTGTAATAAGTGGCTTCCTTTCTCTAGCTAACTGATCCAATGGATTCTTTCTCTTCACAGTGTAGTGATCAACAGCATGGACTTAGGCTAAGATAGGAGGTATGGTACGAGGTAGGAGATGAACATTTCAGGTATAAAGAACAGTATTAGCAAAGGTAGAGAGGCATAAATGAATATAAGGTGCATTGTGGGGCTGCCATAGAGTCGATTCCAACTCATAGCAACCTCCATTGGGTTTCCAAGGCTGAAAATCTTTACAGAAGTAGATTGCCTCATCTTCCCTCCATGGAGCAGCTGGTGGGTTTGAACCACCAACCTTCTGGTTAATAGCCAAATGTCTTACCACTATGCCACCAGAACTCCTTAGAGGGAGCACAGGATAGTGTTTATATCAACCTGTTATGTCAGGATAAGGTATTTGGAATAATCTCTTAGGCAGTGGGAAGCCATTAGGAGATGCCTTAAACAAGGAAGGTGGACGATGATAGAGAGTGGAATGATGGTTAGGAGGATCTCTCTTAAAATGGCTCATTTGTTCTGTCATTCAAAAAAGTCTTGATTGAATGCTCATTGTATGTCAACAGAGAAGAGGTAAGAGCTTAAACCTGTGGTAGTCATGGAGGGAAGAAGGAAGAAAATGTAGATCCAAAGGGACAGATTGGCTGTGATGTGAGGGAGAAACAAGAGTGAAGGGTTATTTAGACCACAAAGTGACTGATAGGGCCATCATTTCAAAAGGGAATTTGTAGGAAAAGGAGCTCCTTGGGATAGGGTAGGAGATTGGTAGGTGTGATATCTAAGGTTATGTGTGAACTTGGCTGGGCCTGGTTTTGAGTAGCTGGGCAGCTGGATATAGTTATTCCCCATGTGAGATTGGTAATTAATTTCATGGTGGAATCTACTGGAGCAGCTGGGTAGCTGCCTTAGGGATGTGGTCTGCTTCTAGTGTGTAAGAAGCAGCTTTGAGGTAGGTCTCCAGCTTTTGGCATGCTTGAAACCTGCATCTAGCTGAGTCATCATTCAGTAGCTTGCCATGTTGTCTGCCAGTCTTGGGACTGTTGATGGACTTGAATCAGTGGTGTGCTGTGTGGTTTGGTAATATTGGTACTATGCCCTTTTACTGTAAGACTCATTAACAGCCTGCTATATGCAGATGACATAACTTTGCTTGATCAAAGTGAGGATGACTTGAAGCACTTACTGATAAAGATTAAAGACTATAGTCTATAGTATGTATTACATTGCAATATAAAGAAAACAAAAATCCTCACAACTGGTCCAGTAAACAGCTTCATGGTAGATGGAGAAAAAAAGATTGTCAAGGATTTCATATTACTTGGTTCTACAGTCAACACCAATGGAAGCAGCAGTCCAGACATCAGATGACATATTGCATTGGGAAAATCTGCTACAAAAGACTTCTTTCAAGTGCTGAAGAGCAAAGATGTCTCCTTGAAGACTAAGGTGCACCTAACCCAAACCATGGTATTTTCAATTGCTTCTTAAGTATGTGAGAGTTGGAAAATGAATAAGGAAGACTGAAGAAGAGTTGATGCTTTTGAGTTGTGGTGTTGGAGAAGAATGCTAAGAGTACCATGGTCTGCTAAAAGGACTAATAAATCTGTCCTGGAAGAAGTGCAGTCGGAATGCTCCTTGGAAGCGGGAATGGCCAGACTTCATTTCATCTATTTGGTCATGTTGTCAGAAGGAACCATTCCCTGGAGAAGGATACCACGCTTGATAAAATGGAGGGTCAACGATGAAGGGGAAGGCCCTCAACAAGATGGATAGACACAGTGGCTGCAATGATGGGCTCAGGTATAGCAAGGATTGTGAGGCTGGCACAGGACTGGGCAGTGTTTTGTTTTGCTGTGCATAGGGTCGCTATGAGTAGGTGACGACTTGATGGAACCTAACAATAACAACAAGAAGCCCTTTTACTTGTCAACTTTGGGTTTGTAAGCCTCAGCAGCCAGCAGCTGCCTGAGCAAAGAAAGCCTCAGCTCCAGTGGGCCAGGAACAAGAGGCAGACCGGAAGCCCAAGGTCAAGGGGCTTTCACCCGGTCCCTAGAGCCTAGCACTTGGAACTCAGACTTCTAGCCTCCAAAACCGTAAGACAATAAACTCGTATTTGTTCAAGCCATGCATCTGCTGTATTTCTGTTAGAGCAGCACTGTTGTTGTTGTTATTTGCCATCGAGTCAGCCCCGACTCATAGCTACCCCTCCTTGGGTTTCCGAGGCAGTATCACTACGGAAGTAGGATTGCCCAACCTTCCTTACGAGGTGTGGCTGGTGGGTTTGAACCACCAGCCTTCTGGTTAGCAGTCAAGTGCCTTAGGCACTATGCTGCAGCACTCGGTAACCAAAACAGTTGAGATACCCGTGGAAATGAGTTTCCTCTTCAAAGAATGGTACTGTTCCAACATTCTCTCAGAGGAAGACTTGCAGGAGAGTGTCAGTGCACACCTTCTATAAAACTGATGACAAAGCCCAGAAGAATATTATATGATGGTGTGAAACAATCAAAAGGAGCCCTGATAGTGCAGTGGTTAAGTGCTTAGCTGTGAACTGAAACATTGTTTTGATCCCACCAGCCACTCTTTAGGAGAAAGATGTGGTAGTTGGCTTCTGTAAAGATTACTGCCTTGGAAACAGCATAGAATAACTAGCAAAGAGTTGTTTCTGTGTATTGTAAGCAGTGAGAAAAACATGCTAGTTCCCCAATACAATAGGTGAGTTAACCTGCCTCAGCCCCTCCCAGTTGATAGATACCTGAGCCCTATGTGCCACCCTTACCTATGGACATAGAGGCTATCCTCATGACATGGGAAATGTAATAGGTAACTCTCAGTGTGGTTGCCTGGCTAGTAAGTGGCACACTCCCAAAAGGAGTATTCCCCATTGTTGGAGATGTCCATTAGACACCTAGGGCTCAGTAGACATAAAAGGATCTCTGGGGTTCAGTGCCTAAGACATTTGATTGCTAACCAGAAGGTTGGTGGTTCAAAACCACCAGTGGCTCTGTGGAAGGAAGATGAGGCAATCCACTTCGGTAAAGATTTACTGCCTAGGAAACCGAATGGGGGCTGGTATGAGTCAGAATTGGCTTGATGGCAGTGGGTTTTGGTTTGAGTATCCATAAATGTTATAATGAGTTTAGTAAATATGTAACTATACAGCATGAAACTTTCCCAGTTTCATTGTTCATCATAGGAAATAATAGTCCCAGCATGCCCTCCAACAGGTAAAATTCTGTAGAAAAAAAAAAACTTAAGCAAATATCAGTGTGGAATTTGCCCATGTTTTATTTAATTACGTGGGGCATTTAATGAAAGAATGAATTATTAAATGAGAACATTGATTGTTCCCTGTATATGGCAAAAAGTTCTCTTGTGTATGCTTAAAATAGCTCCATAAAATGTAGCTAGGCCATGATAAATTAATGAGAAGAAGGAAAATGGAATGAGGTTTGAAAACACAACTTTGCTTGTAAGTCTGCATAAAATGGCAGACTCACCCTCATTATCACACACCCAGAACATCAGCAGACTGAAACAGTGGTGAGTCCACAGGACAACCCAGAAAAGTATGGAATACAGTGGCAAACAAAGAAGTTGGGAGGACTACAGGAGATACCATGTGATTGCTGAGTTCCTGGGTAAGCAGCAGGAAGCTCTCCTTGGTTATTGTGTTCCTCCACATTCCTTTATCTTTTTCATGTTCTCTGTGCTCTGGGAGCCTTGCTGTTTGGCTCCTGGGTGGGCTTGGCCAATGGAAAGCCCTAGTAGGATATGGGTGGGAGGGAGGAGAGAAGGCTTGGAGTATTTATTCCTTTGGTTCCTTCAAGTGAAGATTACTGCTCCTCTACAATGCGGTCTCTCTCCATGACACTTTCCTACCAGGTTCTAGGGACTGCTCCTGCCCCTCATCCCTTTGGGCTTAAAAGTCTCAATAGCTCCCTTGTTTTTAGAACAGGGTACCCTGCCATTCCTTGTATGATATACTCTGGCATTTGTAAATAACCCTTTTGCTGAATCCTTCTAGAGTTCTTCTAATTTGAGTGTGCCACCCATTTCCTGCTGGGACCCTGACTGATGAGGTTAGCAGTGATACAAGCCAAATCTCACTGGTGTCCAAGGCTGAGAAAGCTGGGGAGAGGGAGACAAAAGGAGAAAACAGAAAGCCAGAAAGAAGAGGGGGCATGAGGCCAATAAACAGTATCAATAGATGGCAGTGGAGTAGAGAAGGCAAGATACCTACTTGAGTAAAACCATCAGAGTGGATATGTGGTGCAGCCTGGGAGACTCCATCACTCTTACACTCACCAGCCCAACAGAGAACATCACCAGTGTCAAGGTATAGCCACACAAACTGGTTTGCACAGATGGAGTGGAGTGTTTACTGCAAGGGCAAATTGAGCCCTTCATACGTTAGTGACCTCTGAGGACTTCACTGTATCACTGTATTAAGACACAGTCAAACAGTTGATGATAATAGTTTAAATAATCTAACAATAAGTTATATATATATTCTAGATTATATATATATAATCTATAAATCTAGATTAGGTTCTGTATATTTTGAAAAAGACAAAATAACATTTGTTGAGGGTCTACATGACAGAACAGGAGCAATTTATGTCCACAATTTGATATAATTCTCATAGCAGCCTGAAAGTAGGATAGCATTATCCCCATTTTAGAGATGAGGACGTATATTCAGTGAAACGAAGTCATTTGCCTCAATCTACACAGCTAGTGTGTTTCAAAGGTAGGAGCTGAACATAGCTTTTCTGACATCACCAAGCAAACATATCATCTCCAAAAAGGATGAGCCCATCTCCAGAATGATCCATGAACATTTCCAGCAGTTGGGACATTAGGATACGTGATCTATGTTCTGCTAGTTTTTCCTGGACAGGCATTGCTAAGACTGCATTAGATCTAAGGTGCACCAGTTGCAATGAGCCTCATTGAAGCAAACAAGTGGTTCTCCCTTAGTGGACCTGATCTATCTCACTGAATAGAAGAGAGGGAGAGGGAGAAGGAAAGAGAGAGGGAGAAGAAAAAAAGGAAAAAGGAGGAGGAAGAAGAGAGAATAAGAGAAAAGTTTACATTTTTTCCTCCTCTGCACTCCATGCATTGTGCTCTAGATAGGCAGCTCTGAGTTGGTACCAGTCTGTTTCACACTAGGAATTGTACTTGGGGGAGCAATTGGAAATGCCTTACATCAGAAATACGGGGCAAGAAAATCTGAGCTTTAAAGAGAATGAGGCATGAAAACAATTAGTCTACCCTTTCTTACCAATTATTTTGTTCAGTGCAATCCAGTTACTGAGAACCCACACAGCAGAGTCCAAATCAGAGTTTGCCATCTTTTGGCTGTGTGACTTTGGATTAGTTAATCAACATCTCTATGCCTTTCCTCCTAATTAATAAAATGAGGCTAACATTATCACCTTAATGTACAGGATCATTTTGAAGATTAAATTACATTCAATCATATATTTAAAGTGCTTAATACAGTGCTTGAAAGGAGCCCTAGTGGTGCAGTGATTAAGCAATTGACTGCTAGCCAAAAGGTTGACAGTTTGAACCCACCAGCCATTCTGTGGAAGACAGATGTGGCAATGTGCTTGCATAAAGATTACAGTCTTGGAAACACTATGGGGCAATTCTACTCTGTCCTATAGGGTCACTATGAGTTAGAGTCAACTCAACAGCAATGGGGTTTTGGGATAGTATTTGAAAAACTGTGGGTCAAAATAAATGGTCCCCACTGATACTATTACCATTATCATCTTCAAGAATGTCACAGCCTAGTTGGGGGGATATGTAGGCAAGAACTGCTATTTAGAAAAATTTGTGCATTTTGAACATTGTGTCTCAAAAGAGATAAAGAAAGCTGGTTTGGGTCCAGAGACTTGAGTTTCAGGGTCTGTTGTTATGTGCCATCGAGTCAGCCCCGACTCATAGCGACCCCTCCTTGGGTTGCCGAGGCAGTATCACTACAGAAGTAGATTGCCCAATTTTCCTTCTGAGGAGTGGCTGAGTTTCAGGGTAAGCCATCTAATTTCCTTGAGTTTCAATTGTGACATCTCTAAAATAAGGCTAATATAGTATATAAAATGAAACCTATACCTTAAAACTCGGTGTAAGTCAGAACTGACTCAACAGCAGTAAGTTTGGTTTTGGTTTGGTTTGAGTACCTTAAAAAAAAAAAAAAAAAGGAATAAAACACCAGTTGCCATCAAATCAATTCTGACTCAGGGGGACCCCATGTATTTCAGAGAACAACTGTACTTCAGAGGGTTTACAATCGCCGCACTTTTACAAGTAGATCTTTCTTCCAAGGCACTTCTGAGTGGGTTTGAACTGCCAAACTTGCAGTTAGCAGCTGAACACTTAAACATTAGTGCCACTAAGCAACCTCCTAGCATCTTCAAAAAAGAAAAGAAAAGAAAAACCTAACTCACTGCCGTTAAGTCGGTTCTGACTCACAGCAACCCTTCCTTGGGTTTCTGAGGCGGTATCTCTATGGAAGTAGATTTACTAGTCTTCCTTCCGAGGAGTGGCTGGTGGGTTTGACTTGCCAGCCTTCTGGTTAGCAGTCAAATGCCTTAGGCACTACACCACCAGAGCTCCCCCTAGTACCTTAGAACATGGAATTACAAGGTAGCAGGAGAGCTGTTTACTTATAACCTAAGTTTTTGACACCTTCAATTGCCATCTCAATGGTGGGTGTTCCAGAACTAATATTTTAAAGACCCCTTTCAGTTTCCAAAAGCAATTTCTTGGTTCATTTTCCTCTGGAATGTCCCTGTTTGGAAGAAACAGACTTACATGTGTTAGCCAGAGAAGGTGTGTAACTGGAAATGAGGGAGCAATAATAGTGCAGTCTGCTGTGCACATATATAGTAGGCATGTTATGTTACAAGTAATATTGAGGAACGCTCTGGGTATTCCCAGCTCCATGTACTGGGGCAGGGAGAATTTATTTTGTAACACTGACATGGAATCGTCACTAAGACATAATGATAAGCCCTTATTTGGGAAAGTTCTCATTTTTGAGAGGTTTTTATTTGAACTATTTCTCTTAACACAGAAAAACCTAATCAATATCAAATCCAGTTGATTCAACAACTGTTCAGTGAGTGACTGTTATGTGTAAGATCTGGGTTTGGAAACCCTGTTTTTTTCAGGTTTATTTAAAATGTGGAATTCTAGTTAGGTTCTATGATTTAATAAAATGAATAAAAAGAATTTAGTAAAACGAAACACCACCTTTAGAGGGGTTAGTCTCAGGAGCTTCTGCATTGCCAGCTGGAAGACAGTGTTCCCTTGCCCGGGGTTTATTCTCCTAAATTTAATTTTCAGAAAACAGAGAGAGAGGATCAGGGGACACTCCCCTCTTCTAGGCAAGGAACTTGGAAAGGAGGAATCATTGCATGGAATTCTGGGAAATCTCCAGGGAGCAGATGGGTTGAAATTCAAGTATGAAGATGTGGTAGGTAACAGAGGTAAAGGGCAAAGTAAGCTTGATTGTACCTGCAGATAAATCAACAGTTTCTGATTCCTTGTTGCTGACCAATTTCTAAGCATTCCTGATGTCTTGGCACCTTCAATTGTCATCTCAATATTGGACGGTCCAGAACCAACATTTTAAAGACCCCTTTCAGTTTCCAAAAGCAAAAACATTCTAAAGGAAAATACCCCTGGCTCCTCTGGTGACCTCTTTTGCAACAAGCTTCTGAGAAGCAGGCAGTGGAGGGAAGTTTGTCTCAGGTGTGGGAATAGGCAAATTGCAGTGGGCACCCAAACTCCTATCAGTGTGCTGCAGATGGCCCTATCTATGGGCTTTTCATGGAAGACAACAGCCTGCACTGGTGGGCTCTCTAGAACATCAACAAGAAAGGCAGATGGCCCAACCAAAATGTTTACTAATGATGGTGATTTAAAAAAAAAAAAACAACAACCTCAAATAGATTTTCTTCTGCAAGCAGTTAGGAAACTCAGAGCAGACATGTGTTAGCTAAGTATAAAGATGGAAAGAAAGATTATAAAAATAGCTACCCACCCTCTCTGTGGCCCTTATTTGGCTATGGCAAAGGACACCTACAACAAACTAGAAACTCCGAGAAATCAGAGCTGTGCTGAGATAGCTTTTGGGCCAAAAAATCGAATCCCCGCTTTGCAAAACATCGATGAGTGCATGCGATCCTAGCAAAACCCGAGCTTTCAGTAAATCAGGAAACAGTGGAGGCATTGTCTGAGTTCATCACAGTCCTTTGCTTCCACAACACACCACACTCTTGTCTGTGTGCACCCAAAACTCAGCCCAATCTTATCGAACTGAATTGATTTATGAGAGGGAAAACCTACAAAGGGAAGCAGTACAACAATGATATTAATTCTAATAATGCATTGACTAGTGCTCATATAAATCACACTCTCCACTGATTGATTTCATAAGAGTCAAATATGCATGCACAAACCCATCTCCAGCCATCCAGGCAGCCACCCAAGGCCGCCTCTTGCAGATAGAGCTCAGGAAAAAGGGTGGGGAGTCTGCTGAAGTTCGCAGGAATTTTGCCTGAGAGAGAGCCTGTGGGATCAGCCCCAGAGGTACCAATGTAATTGACCACACACGCACATGTTGCCGCATCCGAACATTTTTGGCAACTCATGAAAGGCTTGTTCCTAGAGGTCACTTAAGTGTCCAAATAAAAGGGGATTTTTGTTAGTGAAAACTGGAAAGAATAACCCATCCCAGAATCGGACTAATAGGGCCTGGCCTGTGAAAATGTAACACTGGGCTGGCCAGAGTTTGAAGTGTTGCTGGCAAGGAGAAGAAGCAGCCGTAGGGCAGAGCCAAGCATTGCTCACAAGGAAAACTCTCCTGCCGGTTCAGGAGACTTCCCCTGGACCAGAGAGCCTGTCTCACTCGCCTCAGGGGCAGGAGACCTACCTGACCCACCCACTCAGATCTGAGTGAGCCTAGGATGATTTCTACCTCCCCTTACCCTTCTAGAGCCCCTCCCCAGACTCCCTGATCCACCCTCCAGACTCTGTGGTTCTAGGCAAGTGAGATTCTGTGGCTGACCTTGGGGCCCCATTTCTGCACAGGGCTTGGGAACAGCAGTTGCTCTCCTGAGTTTGCAGGGTGTTGACAGGCTTGGGCCGTGGGAGCTAGGGCGGGAAGCAGGGAAAGTGATGCTGCAGAAATAAGGCCATAGAGGCCTTCTCTTATCACCGAAGGGGCCCCAGCTGAAGAAAGTTCTACTGCTGCCTGCTTCCAAAGGAAATACCTTCTTAGACCGCAGCCCAACCTGGCCTTTTTGTGCAGCAGAGGACCTTAGACTCTGCAATTCATGTTGCCAAATCAAATGCAGGATGCCCAGTTAAATCTGAATTTCAGATAAGCAATTAGTAAATTTTTACTATAAAGTTTGCATGGGACATGATGATACTAAACATTATTTTTTGTTTATTTGAAATTCAAATCTAGCTGGGCATCCTATAGTTTTTTGGTTGCGTTCTGCTGTGTCAGGCAGAATTCTAAGATACCCCCAATGACCCTCGGCCTTGTTTAATCTCTTTTTGAAAAAAGCAGTTCTGTTGAGCCCATTCTAAATCATGGTGACCTCATGTATGTCAGAGTATATCTGTGCTGAATATAGGGCTGCTTTTTTGGAAATAGATTGCCAGGACTTTCTTCCAAGATACCTCTGGGTAGACTCAAATATCCAACCTTTCAGTTAGCAGCTAATTGGATTTTGTACCATCCAGGGCCTCTGAGCATGGTCAAACCTGTGAATAGGATGGGATATAGTACTGTGATTATAGTACATAGCAAAAGAGAAGTAATTTGCACGTGTGATTAAGGATACTAATCAGTTGACTTTGGGTTAACAAAAAAGGAGATGATCTGGAGGGACCTGTCCTAACCACACAAGCCCTTAGGGTCTAGAGGTCAGGAACAGAGGAAGACTGAGATTCTAAGTAGTTGACATTCTTCTATTGGCCTTGAAGGAGCAAACTTCCATGGTGTGGAGAGGATCATGTGGCAAGGAATGGTGAGCACCCGCTAGGAGCTGCAAAGTGCTCCTAGACAACGGTCAGCAAGGGAGCAGGGACCTTAGTCCTCCCACCACAATGAAGTGACTTTGCCAGCAACCTGAAAGAGCTTGGGTGAGGCCCCTGAGACTCAGATGACATTGCAAGCCTAGCACCTTGTTTTCTACTGTGTGAGACCCTGAGTAGAAACTCAGCTGCTAAATTTGTTGCAGAGCAATAGCAAACTAATGTATTTGCTAAACTGGCTGCCTTATCTGTAAATATGCCTCTGAGACACACTCATAGGGGTTTCTGTTGCAGGTAGCAAGGATAGGAGATGAACTGAAGGGACAAGGGAAACTCAGATATATTGGACAAGAAGGTAAGGATAGAAGGCAATCTTAATATTGGCTTCTCCAGTGTCCACATTCCTGGCAGATAGAGTTGACCTGGCCTCCCAGACCCTACAACACCAACTATGTTCATCTGAACCTGTAGAGACATGCACACACACATGGACATGCTCTCCTACCCTCTTCCCTTTCCAGGGAGGAGTATGGAGGACAAAGTTGCAAGCTTGTCTTGGAGACAGATGTAGTTGCTGGTTCAGCAAGTAAGCATGTGGTATTGGTCAGAGGCCATTACTGCTTGAAACTGTAGAAACATATGAGCTCCATGTAAGGATAAACGTGGGTGTGTGTGTGTAAGTTGGGGTGGGGTAGGAGACGGGTATGAATTTAAACAGAGAAGGTGAGGTTGTGCCAGTCTAGATCTTTCCTGGGCATGGATTCAGGTTTTGTTCTGATCATGTAAACAAGCCCTCATTGTCTAAAAGAAACTTGGATATCTTTTTTAAAAGGGTCAGAAGACTTGCCTTTGTTTTCCATTCTCCAAATGTTCTTTAACTTATGGATTCCCCTAAACTCCCTTCCCAACAGCTTCTTCTGTCCCTCTGGCCTCACACTGCCCTTGAAAGTGGCCAGAGGAAACTCTTAGGTGTCAGCCAGTCAGTGTGGAGAGGTTCTCTTTCATCCCCTGAGTGTCTGGAGATGTGAGTTTAATGAGAGGCATCGACCTTTGAATTATACAAATGGACCTCTTTAGTAATCACTTCCCTCCCCAGTCCATACCCACCCTCAGCTTTTAATCTTCTCAATTATATTTCCTTTTCATTGATTACTACTTTGCTAAGTTTCAGATTGAGCAGGCAGTAAAACCTCAGCCACACAGGTAATGCAATTGCTGTCTGAGCCTGACGCCTGTATCTCACCTCCTGAGGGGCACAGACCCCCCACCCACCCTTTTGGGTCTTGGCAAGTCCATCGGCCTTCAATTGATTTTGCAAAATGGCCCCTTCCATCCAAAGATCTGTGCAATCCTGGCTAGGAAGATGAGATTTCAGTTCTGAGTGTTAAGCAGCAGAGATGAGGGGGGCCTGCAGCTGCTGGGGTGTGGGAAGGGCACTCACAGACACTAGCTGCTTATAGTGAGGCCTTGGAGTGGGCTGGTGACAGGCCTGGGATCAGGGGGCTGGAGGTTCTGTTCCCACCTCTGCTCTGACACTTTGAATGACCTTGGTTGAACCACTTAACTTTCTGTGCTTTCCTCTCAGTGCCATCTGTAAGGGTGAAGACAATGGGACTTGTCTGTGGAAATGCTTTGAGGGATACTGGCATAAAAGATGCAATGTGAAAGCAAATGATGGGTGATATTTCCCATAAAGAGCCTCTTGTTTCCACCTGCAAAAGGCCCTATTTCAAGACTGGGAAGAAAAATTGAGAGATTTCCTTGATATCTGACGCCAGGCAGCGGATATGGCCGGGGACCTGTTAGCAGTCCCTTCTGAATCTGGGCACCCTGTGATGGCTGCTGTGAAGTGAGCTCTGTGAGGGGCATGCTGAGACCTGGCTCCCAGAAAATACGGATTCAAGGTCTTTGCTTCAAGTCCTATCAGGATTAGCCAAGGGTCCTGCCAGGTGGCAGGAGGGGCTAACTCACCATGATTGAAGGGCATTGATACAGGTACCTGGGAAGGGGGATGTCAGAGAAGTTTGGGGACATTTTCAAAACTGCAGGTTGTTCAGCAGAAATTACTCAATAAAAACCAGGTTTCTCTAACTGAATAGGTTAATTTACAGCTTACAAGGTGGAAAAAGCCTGAGACTTCATAATTCTGGCTGGGCGGGTCTCCTAAGGTTTCCTCTCTTGGCCAAACGGCTGTGGCTTGGCACTCTCACTCTGGGTACCCCTTCCATAGCTTTCAGGGGCCACCTTTCCCTCTTCTTATTTCCCTCTTTCTCTGCTACTTAAAATTTTTCTGGTTAAGATTTTTTCTCTTCCTCTCACAAGCCTTCCACTTTGAACTCTCACCTACCTTAAGCCCTATTAGAGAAGCCCCTATCATTTTGGTTTTCCTGATGATACATACTCTTTTCCCAAGATTCCCCCTCTGAGCTGCCTTTGCCTCCTCACCACTCGTCTTCACATCCCTGTTCCCTGTTTTGGCTTTAGGCCTCAAAGCTTCTGCCTTTCTCCACCAGCTGTCCATGGTCTGTTTTTTGTACACCTCTCAACCTCTCTATTTTCCCCATTCTGCCTTTTATCTTCCCAACCTTTCTTTTTGGTTGCTCTCTTGGCCTTTCTCAGCTTCTACTGCTGCAATTTATCATGATCATCCAGTAACACCATCACTTATTGACTGGGTTTCATTGAGCTGCACTGAAGCAAGAGAGTTCTTGAGGAGGCAGAAGCATAGGAAGATGGACAGGATGGATGGAGTGGACTGTTCTTTGTGCTGAAATTCCATCATCCACCGAGCATCCACTCATCCATATTCCCATTCATCATCTGTCCATCCTCCATCCATCCATCCATCCATCCATCCATCCATTCACCCAAGCTTTCATTTAAACATTCATTGATTTACTTGTTCAACAAACATTTGTACAGTATGTGCTGTATCCTTGGCATTGGACTAGGCTCTTGAGAGAATGTTGATCAAATGCAGACATGGGTCCTGCCCTATGGAACTTAGTGGGAGAGTCTAACACAATCAATTGCACAGAAAAATTAAAATCACAAATTTAGTAAGGGCTGAGAAGAGTTAGGGAGCTCTGGTGGTGTAGTGCCTAAGGCACTTGACTGCTAACCAGAAGGCTGATGGTTCAAACCCACCAGCCACTCCTTGGAAGGAAGATTGGGCAATCTACTTCTGTAGAGATACTGCCTCGGAAACCCAAGAACCCAAGAAGGGGTCACTATGAGTTGAATCGACTCGATGGCAATGAGTTTGGTGGGGTTTTTGTTGTTGTTGTTGTTTGTCTGTTTTAAGAAGAGTTAGGTGGTACTAAGAGACCATTTCGTCTGGGAATTTGACCCACTTAGCAAGAGAGAATTAGATTGAGATCTGAAGTCTGGGAGAGAAGAATGTGCAAATCATATGGTCAGCTTTTGAGAAGGACTGCTCTGCCTCTTCCCTACCAAATTCTCATTTGTTGGCCAAGGACTCTAGTCATTTCAGCAGAAGTTAAGGCCTGTAGGTCACAGAGTTTGAAAGCAACACATTCTGTGAGATGTAACAGTGATTTAAATATATTAAGACTTTTTTAGTTGCCACTGAGTCGCTTCTGACTCATTGTGACCTAGTGTGTGTTAGAGTAGAACTGTGCTCCATGGGGTATTCAAGGACTGATATTTTAGAAGTGGATAGCCAAGACTTTCTTCCAAGGCACCTGTGGTGGTTAAGTTTGTGTGTCAACTTGGCTGGGCCTGGTTGAGCGGCTGGGCAGCTGGATGTAGTATTCTCCATGATGAGACTGGTAATCAACTCCATGGTGGAATGTGCTGTGAGCAGCTGAGTAGCTGCCTTTGGGTGTGTGGTCTTCCTGTATATAAGAAACAGCTTCGGGAATGGTCTCTAGCCTATGGCACACTTGCACCCTGCATGTAGCTGTGTCGTTGTTCAGCAGCCTGCCATGCTCTGCCAATCTTAGGACTTTCAATGGACCTGAATTAATGGCCTGCCATATCACTTGGTAACATCAGGACTATGCCTTTTTACTTGTCAACCATGGGCTTGTCAGTCTCAGCAGCCAGAAGCTGTCTGAGTGAAGAAAAGCCTCTAGCTCTAGTGGGCCAGGAGCAGAAGGCAAAGCTAAAGCCCAAGGTTGAGGGGCTTTCACCCAGCTCCTAGAGCGTGGTACTTTGAACTCAAACTTAAAGCCTCCAAATTGTAAGAATAAACTCCTGTTTGTTAAGGCCATCCCATTTGTGGTATGTATTCTTGTCAGAGTGGTACTAGGTAACCAGAATAGCAACTCTGGGTAGACTTGGACCTGTAATCTTTTGGTTAGTAGTTGAGGACTTAACCATTTGCACCATTCAGGGACTCCATAGTCAGACTCACAAAACCAAACTCACCACCATCGAGTCAATTCTAACTCATAACAACTCCCATTGGATTTCCAAGGTGGTAAATTTTTACAGAAGTAAGGAGCAGGCTTATTAGGGAGTTGAGGGGTATTTAACACCTGAAGGTAGGAGATGTATGGGAAGAGGATCATCTCTAGTATGTGAGTGGGCACCTAGGATGACAGTGCTCACTTTACATTGTTCCAGGATTGGTCTCAGAGGTCCATGGGAGAACAATTCACAACTCCTCCCTTACTTCTCTTCCAGGTATCAGTTGGCTAGTCAGACAAGCTGCTCCTTCCACCTCTGAGGCTTCAGTGCTTCCACCGACTTTGGAGACAAGGCAATTCTAAAAGCCCAGCTCCACCCTCCTCTCTTGTACCCACACTGGTCACAAATTCAAAGCAGTCATTGGGTTTCATGGCTTGATGGTCTCCTAATTGTTATTGGAACTTGCCTTGGATGGATTTACGGTAATGAACTCACCTAATAACAAACCTGTCACGGGCTCTTTGCAGACAGGATCTTTCCTGAGTGAAGATATTAGAAAACCATCCTGCAAAGGAAAAGCAATTCTGACTGGTGACTTGAAGTTTAGGAAAAAACACCACTGTTTGGGTTTTTCTGTTGGCCTCTAACTTTAAATGCTTCATTGGCCAGTCACTAACCAATATGGTTTTTGGCCAATGTCTGGTTTATGTTGGCATCAAATGTATGTATCACAAGCAGTTTGTGTGTTTCTGGGCATGTGTGTATATGTGTCTGAGTCTGTATATTTTACAAACTCCAAAACTTTGGAGCACAAGGTTTTGTACTCTTTTTGCAGATGCTTCTTGCCAAGAAAACAGGCAACTGGCAGGCAGGGCATCTGAGTACATTAATGACTTGCTTTCAGGCCACCCCACCCCACCCCAGCCACCCTTTGGCTTGCCTCAACCTGACAGTGGCCTTTCTGGTCTCTCTGGACCCCTGCTCTAATGAGTTAAGAATGAGCAAGGTGCTCCCTGCCCAGTGAAAGGGACTCTGGGGACAGTGAGTGCTTTCTGAGTCACTTCAGTCTGCAGGACCACAGGACAAATTCTCAGGAATGCATGGGGCAAGAAGTTTTCTCCTAGCAGTGTCCAGAAAGACCCTGTGTTTCTGTGGCTTGGCATTAAACAAACAACTGCTTTTTTGTTCTCTCCTCAAATTATTTGCCCAAACAAAAGGCAGCTGCCTGGGGTGAAAAGTCCAATTTTTCCAGTGTTTGCCCCTTTTTGTGCCCCTTCTCACAGCATGCTTTCTGACTCTGTGCCTTTCCAGAGCTCAGGATTGGATTTCCAGCCTGCAGAAATGCAGGGTTTGCTGCTCCAAAAGTGACCAGCACCTTCTGCCTCTCTCAGGCCTTCTGACCTAGTCAAACATCAGAGCTAAAGGCCAATTTTACAGGATGGCAACTCCTTTCTCCAAAATCCCAGAGGTTTTACCAAACCTGTAAACCATGAGTCAGGAAGCATTCCCTTTGGGACTAAAATTTTGGGTAAACAGTGAATTCTAGAGGAAAGAAAAGAGTCCCCCGTCCCCCCCCCCCCGACCTCCCGTTTCCTTAGAGTTTAGATCTTCTGCCTAACAAAGGATTGTTATTTAATTGAGAGCCCACCTTTAGAAAAGGCATGGCTTATCAATTTGAATCTTATTAGGATATGGTAAAATATGCTAACCAATAAAACTGAAAAATAGAGAATTCAATCCTCTGAGGCTCACTGGGATCAGGCCCTGTCCTTATCTGCCCAGCACATTCACGATCCTTATTCAACACTTGGGGCAAATGTCACCTTCTTGGTCAGGACATCTGTACATCCAAGTCCTATGTGCTCTCCCCTACCCAGCCAGAATTAATGCAGCCTTGTCTGTAACCCTTCTAGCACTGGCACTTCACAGTTTTTAAACTTTGTATTGTGAAATAACTTCAGATTTAGAGAAAAGTTGCAAAAAAGAGTAAAAAGCATTGCTGTCTGTCAGTGTTTCTTAACCTCGTATTCATTATTGCTCCCCTTCAGGGAACTTTCTGGGAATTTTTTTTTTTTTCCCTAATTGACACCCCTCCCCTGTGAAATTTTAATACCATAGATACACAAATCCACCAGCCACTCCTCGGAAGGAAGGTTGGGCAATCTACTTCCATAGTGATACCACATTGGAACCCAAGGGGGGTCACTCGCTTTAAGTCGGATCTAACTCGATGGCAGTGGGTTTGGTTTTTTTGGTTTCTGGTTGTGTTAGGAGAAAAAAAGACCCAGACTCAAATAAAATTCTATAAAGGCTCTTTTATTAAGCCATAAACAGGATAAAGACAAAACAAATATAATCATCAGGGGTAAAGGAAACTGTCAGCACATACCCAGTACAGAGGCCAATGTGTTCTGTGGATTCACAACCATGGTTTTCATATATATGATAGAAAACAAAAGAAATCATCACAAGATCATGATAGGACATAAGTCAATTCATCACTGTGGGAGGTGGGACTATAGAAACCAGAAAAGGATCAAGATTGTGATAGTTACATAACTGCAAGTCAAGAAAAGTTATGAATTTGTTCTGGGGTTTCTACGTTGGGGTCAAGGTATGACTCATGGTTATGCGGCCCTTTGTCATAATTACTAGGATCCTAACTCTTAAATTAGATAATTTGCAGCTATTTTCAGTAAATCATTAAGGACGTGGAGCCAAGTACCTCAGTTCTTTGTGTGAGCATGGTACTAGTTTATCTGTTTGCAACCACACTTTTCCTGAGGGCAAACTGCCTCTCCTTGGGCTTGCCCCAAGTCTTGTCTATGCAGAGCCACATTGCTAGTGTAATGGTCAGAAGGAATTCACATGGCATCTAAACTTATGTATGTCAAGACTCAAAATGGAGTTAGAGCTCCTGCTATAGATTACACCTTTCCACAAACTAAGAGCTTCAGAATTTAAGGTCTAATGTACTTTACATATATCTGTGCTTTATACAGCAAAAGAGTAAGAACCAATATTTATTCTCTTTTAAGTGTGGTATTGCCTCCAAGGAAAATTCATGCTTTGTAGCTCTGGTAGCATAGTGCCTAAGGCACTTGACTGCTAACCAGAAGGCTAGAGGTTCAAACCTAGCAACCACTCCTTGGAAAGAAGGTTGGGCAATCTACTTCCGTAGTGATACTGCTTCGGAAACCCAAGGAGGGGTCGCTATGAGTCAGGGCCGACTCCATGGCACATAACAACAACAACAACCCTTTACCCAGATTCTCCAAATGTTAATATCCCATTCTGTAATTTTATAGGCAAAACCAAGTCCCTGGAAATAAAAGTGATTTGATTAAGGTCACAGTGCAAGTTTCTGGCAGAGCTAAGACTAAGATCCAAGTTTATCTCCTAAGCTGGGAAGTAGGATGCTCTTTTTCTTTCCCCCCAAATGACCTTATTGGAAAATTTGAAGATTAATGGAATACGAATATGTTTTGTTTCCACTTCTTCAAAAGAAATATCCTGCATGAATTTAGATACTTTATGCACCTTTATTTGAGATGATCAAAGGGCCCAACTAAATATCATTAAACCCATGAGACCAAGAAACAGAATAAATGTCCTCATCCATTTTTCATTTCCCCATTTTGCAGATGAGAAAAATAGGATCTAGCCAAAGCCAGTGGTGGCTCTGTGAATTCCCTTTGAAGGTCTGGCAGAGTTTGGGTAAGAGCCTTCTTTCTTAATGCAGGTGTCTGTGAAGTTTTTATCAGATTACACTGTTCCTTAATGAAGGGGCTAGTATTGTGGGGCATTTATTCTCTCTCCTGCCTCCTTTTGAGTTCTCCTTTCCAAGGTCCCATAGGCCCACTACCATTATGGCATACCCTTTTTTTCTACACAGCTAGACTTTTTTACTAATAATGGTGGTGCCCTATGCCCTAGGATTTTCCGAACCCCTCTTTCTATTGAAACTTATCTATCCTGTATCTGACTCTCTCATAGCCCCACTCATGTTCTAGGGGAAAATGAGTCCCAACAGGTTCATCATAAAAATAATGTATGCAATGATTAAATAGGCAGTGTTAGCCTACTCATATAATTGTAATGAACTTAATATGCATATAGCTCTAAAGAAAACCCTCTGTGGTAAACTCAAACTCCTTTGAAATGTCAAATGTTTAGATTTATAAGACACAGCAAAAGAAGATACCAAGAACTTGGCTGATTAAAACCTCTTAGAATGTTCTTCCATTTTGAGAGAGACACAAGTGACCATTTTAGGAGAGATAATGATCAACCAGATAGTGAACATCTCCGAACTGTGTAGATCAAGGGTCAGGGCTTGGGTGGATTTACTTGAAATAAATAAGGCATCCAACAAATCCAGTAAGTCCAAACAGTTTTTTGCTGTCCCTAACTTGAAAGGCGAATATACATCCAGAATGTATCCATTTGGTGAGGACAAATCACTGTCTTGTCTGTGACAAATGGGTCTAGCGTAATGAATCTGTCACAATCACACCTTTTTTGGGTATGCTTGTATATTTGGGGCTTGTAATTGTGGCTGCTATTGACAAGCTACCTCATTATTAAGAACTTCCACTGAAGTGAGTTTTCCCTTAATGAACAATCATATGGGACAAAAAATATCTTCACACACTGTCATCATTCTTTTTTTT
>NW_006922022.1:1477802-1478915 GCF_000298275.1 Orycteropus afer afer | reverse complement strand
ACTGATGGGCACGTAGGTTGTTTCCTTCTCTTTGCTATTGTAAATAGTGCTGTGATGAACATGAGTGTGCATATGTCTGTTCCTGTCCTGGCTCTCACCTCTCTAGGATATATACCTAGTAATGGGATTGCTGGGTCAAATGGTATCTCCAATTCCAGCTTTCTAAGGAGTCACCATATTGCTTTCCCCAGTGGTTGTATCACTTTACAATCCACCAGCAGTGTATGAGAGTCCCAATCTATCCACATCCCCACTAACATTTGTTATTTTCTGTCTTGTGGAACCTTGCCATCAGTGCTGGGATGAGAAGGTATCTCATTGTTGTTTTGATTTGCATCTCTCTGATGGCCAATGATTGTGAGCATCTCTTCAAGTATTAGCTGACCCCCTGAATATCCTCCTTGGTGAAGTGTCTATTCATGTCTTCTTCCCATTTTTCAATTGGACTGCTAATTCCTTTGGTGTTGAGGCGTTGGAGTTTTCTATAAATCTTAGAGATAAGTCCCTTGCTAGATATGTAATTATCGGCATATATGAATTTGTTGCTGTCGTTTTTGTTATGTGTCTCAATACATAACAAGCTTCTTCATGGTGTCAATTTCTTTGTTCCATATAATTTTCTATGCTGAGCTTGTTTTGTTTTTGAATCGTGTTACCACTTCCTTTGTTGCTATTGTTTTAGTATTTGCTAAGTATTTGTGCTGGTCCTCTTTTTATTTTGATGTGAAGTTTTATCATTTTTCTTTGAGGTTACCCTGTGATTTATAGTTTTCTTCCCAAATTTTATAACAGTCTGTTCTACCTTGTAGTTGTCTTGACATCCCTACCATGTAGAAGTTTTATAGTGACACAGTTTTTTCCCTCTTTTTGGTTTGTAGTTGTCCTCATTTGTCAATTGATATCTCTGGTTCCCTGTTTACAGTCTAGTAGGCTTATTTATTTTGGATACTTCCATAGCTGGTTTCGTTTCTGGGTTATATCATCATGTGTGTTAATGGCCAGTTGTTGGCTGTAGTTGCTTCTCTGTCCAAAGGATTCCCTATAAAGGATTCTTCTCTTGTAAGGTTGGTCTGGTTTTAACAAATTCCCTTAATTTCTGCTTATCTGGAAATG
>NW_006922022.1:1466136-1476727 GCF_000298275.1 Orycteropus afer afer | reverse complement strand
CGTATGTCCCTGACAACCTCGGCAAACAGAGCCTATGATTACATCCCTGGAATCTGAATGAGTATGCTGTCACTTTAAAATCCAAAATGGCTGCCACTTGTAAAGATTCAAAATGGCTGCACCCTCAGTCACTTTAAATATCCAAAATGGCCACCACTTGTAAACATTCAAAATGGCTGCACCCTCAGTCACTTTAAATATCCAAAATGGCCACCACTTGTAAACATTCAAAATGGTGGCACCTTCAGTCACTTTAAATATCCAAAATGGCTGCTGTGTGTAAATAATCAAAATGGCTGTGTCCTCTGGACAGCAGAAAGTCAACAACTCAGATTGTCTCCCTCCTTGCTGTTTCCCTTTCTAGTCATAGGCCACCAACACATTCGTCCCTGCAGCCCTTGGTGACTAGGGCTGATCTTTAGGTCAATTCTCAGGTCAAAACAGCACTTGGAAATATTCAGGCTATCAGAGTAGCTGACAGTTCACAGCTCCTACCATCTCTGTACTCACTATTTTTGTTCAGGTTTTTCCACTGTTTGGTGCCTAATCCATTTCTGTATAGTTCCTTTCAAAGCTCAGAATTTCAGGATTATCTTGTATATCTCTGTCAATTGGTTTTTCTTTTCTTTGTTGAAGAGGGTCTGTGTTGCTTGTCTGCCTATTCCTCCATCTTACTGGAAGTCCTCTGTCATCATTCTTGAGAAGACAATTCCCAGTCATCTTTTCTGACTTCCTTGTCACCACCAATCCTGCAGTTTGTTTCTTCCAAGTCCTCTATCTCCTAACCAAACCCTAAGCTACTTCTCATGAAACAGTATAGATCTGCACCTATATTCAAGGAAGATTATTCCAATCATAGCAGAACACAGAATATGCTGTTCTAACTTTTGACCTCTGAGAAGATTCTTCATTGTCCTTCAGGGCCATTGTTAACTGCACCTATAATATCATGGTAACTAATTTCAAGCTGTTAAGAGTGTATTGCTTAGAGCATGTGTCAAGTAGCCATCCTTTTTTCCCCTCTTCAGTCAACACTTAGTCATAGGAAACACCTAAGAACATAGATATGGGGAAAGAAGGAGCAACGATGTGTCCAGATCCTGCTTGATGTTACCTCATATATGTACTTTCACTTGATGATGGAATACTCCTGCATGTAGTTTTGTGGATCAGATATTACCCAATTCATTGTTGGGCCATATGGTAGCAAAGTCATCTGGTAGCCAGTGAGCTGGTGTTCTGACTCTACTAATGGTCAATGGCTGGAGTAGAGCTGTTCCTGATAATAATATAATGGCTACTTCCACTTCTGGATGTACTCTCTCACCATAAACAACCAGAAAACTGGACAAAATGTATGAAACAACAGTTTCATCTATGAATATATGTAAATATTGTTGTTATTGTTGTTATGTGCCATCGAGTCAGACCTGACTCATAGTAAATATAGGAAACAACAATTGAAAAAATGTCAGTGCAAGACTAATCACTGAGGGAAAGGAAATAAGCAAAGTAGTCTTTACGACAGCCCCAACTTTTAGCCTGTAACCAATTTCTATATGATGATATAAGCAACAGCAAACCAATATACAGTCAGATGGTCTCACTGAGTTAAGGACATAGAGACCAAAGATTAAGGAGACCAAGGTAACAACAGTTTTCAGAGCAGAGTACAGAGAAGATAGAAGGAATACACAGAGCCACTATACGAAAAATAACTGGTTGATGTTCAGTCATTTCAGGAGGTACCATATGATTAAGAATCAATGATATTAAAGGAAGAACTCCAAGCTACACTCAAGGCATTGGCAAAAAACAAGGTTCCAGGAATTGATGGAATACCAATTGAGATGCTTCAACAAATTCATGTAATGTTGGAAGTGCTTACTCTTCTATGCCAAGAAATTTAGAAGATAGCTACCTGGTCAACAAAGTGGAAGAGATCCATATTTATGCCCATTCTAAAAAAAAGTTGATCTAACATAATGCAGAAATCATTGAACCATACCATTAATATTACATATAAGCAAAGTTTTGCTGTAAATAGTTAAAAAAAGAAAGAAAGAAAGCAAGCTACAGCCATACATTGACAAGGCACTGCCAAAAATTCAAGCCAATTGAGAAAAGGATGTGGAACGAGGGATATCATTGTTGATGTCAGATGAATCTTAACTGAAAGCAGAGAAAACTAGATAAATGTTTACCTATGTTTTATTGACTACACAAAGGCATTCAACTGTGTGGATCATAACAAATTATGGATAACATCATGAAGAATGGGAATTATAGAACATTTAATTGTGCTCATGTGGAACCTATACATAGACCAAACCAAGAGGCAGTTGTTCAAACAGAACAAGGGGATACTGCGTGATTTTTTTTTTTTTTCAACTTTATATTGTGATTTGGGTGAAAGTTTACAGAGCAAATTCATTTTCCATACAGCATTTCATACACATTTTGTTTCATGACATTGACTGCAATTCCCCACAATGTAACAGCTCTCTTCCAACTTCCTCCCTGTAGGGACCGCTTCTCCGTGTCCTTCCTTCCTATACATTGCTGCCCTCTAAGCTGTCTCCCTGTAAAAACACTGCCCTTCTGTTCTCCCATGATTGGTCACTCTAAGGAGTGTATCTACCTGATGCAAATGTTCACCCTATATACCTGCCTATTGTTTGGTTGGGAGCTCTGGTAGCATAGTGGCTAAAGCACTTGACTGCTAACCAGAAGGCTGGCGGTTCAAACCCACCAGCCACTCCTCGGAAGGAAGGTTGGGCAATCCTACTTCTGTAATGATACTGCCTCGGAAACCCAAGGAGGGGTCACTATGAGTCGGGGCCGACTCAATGGCACATAACAACAACAACAACAACATTGTTTGGTTGGAAACCACAGAAGTAAGTTCAGTTCCAGATCTGAAGGGTAACTAGGGGCCATAGTCTCAGGGGTTTACCAGGCTCTGTCAAGTCAGTAAATCTGGTCTTTTTTTATGATTTTGAATTTTGTTCCACATTGTTCTGCCACTCTATCCAGTATCTCCTGCACTGATCCCTTTCTGAGTGGTTGACAGTGGTATCCAGGCACCATCTAGTTCTGGTCTCATGGTCATATAGGATCACATGGTCTACTGAGGATCACATGGTCTACTAGTCCCTTGGACTAACTGTTTCCATGCATCTTTGGTTTTCTTCACTCTTCTTTGCTCTGAAGGAGGACAGACCCATTGTTGCATCTTAGATGGCGACTTGCAAACTTTTAAGATCCCAGTCTCTACTCACCAAAGTAGAATGTAGAACAATGTTTTTGTGTTGTATGTTATGCCAATTGAGCTTAATGTCCTCTGCAACCATGGTCCTGAGCCCACAGGTCCAACTACTTGCCCCCTCAAGGTGGTTGGCTATGGCCAGAAAGTTATCATAACTTTGCCCCCTTGTTAGCTGTATTATATATATGGACATTCTTACAGCATGTACAAATATGTATGTAGAAATATCATCTGCCAACCCCTTATATATGGTCATGGGTATATTCTCTTTTGCCTAGACATATCTGATCATTCAGTCTGTGTTGTAGTTAAGGTTATGTGTCAACTTGGCTGGGCCTGATTGAGTGGCTGGACAGCTGGTGATAATTATTCCCCATGATGAGACTGGCAATTGATTGCGTGGTGGGATCTACCACAAGAAGCTGAATAGGTGCTTTAAGGATGTGGTCTGCTTCCCGTATATAAGAAGCAGTTTTGGGAATGGTCTCCAGTTTATGGCATGCTTGAACCCTGCATGTCACTGAGTCATTGTTCAGTAGCCTGCCATGCTCTGCTGACCTTAGGACTTTCAATGTACTTGAATTAATGGCCTGCTGTGTGGTTTGGTAACATCGGGACTGTGCCCTTTTACTTGTCAACCTTGGGCTTGTCAGTCTCAGCAGTCAGCAGCTGTCTGAATGAAGAAAAGACTCTAGCTTCAGTGGACCAGGAGGAGGAGGCAGAGATGGACATTTATCTTTACCTATCCAGCAGTGTTCCCTCCACTTCCTTCCCATCCCTGGTAACCAATAAAGAAAGTTTCCTTCCATGTATAAACCTTTCCTTGACTTTTCACAGTAGTGAGCTAATACAATATTTGTCCTTCTGTGATTGACTTATTTCACTTAGCATTATGTCCTCCAAATTCATCCTCATTATGCAGAAACTGCATGGTTTGAAATCATAAAAGGTGTGCCCCAGCATTGTGTCTTTTCATTATACTTAATCAATCTGTATACTGAGCAAATGATCTGAGAATATAGCATCAGGATTGAAGAAAGACTCATTCATAACCTGAATATCCAGATGACACAAACTTGTCTTCCAGAAGTGAAGGCTAGAAGAACTTATTGATGAAGATCAAAGACTACAGTCTTCAATATGGATTGCATCTCAACATAAAGATGTGACTTTGGTTATTAAGAGCCATGTGTCTTCCACAATCAACACCCACAGAAACAGCAGTCAAAAACTCAAATGATGTATTGCATTGGGAAAATCTTCTGAAAAAGACTTTTTAAAAATCTTTAAAAAAGCAAAGATGTCCCTTTGATGATTAAGGTATACCTGACCCAAGCCATGTTCTTTTCAATTTCCTCATATGCATGAGAAATCCAGACAAGGAATAAGGAAGATTAAAGAAGATTTGATGCATTTGAATTATGGTTTTGACAAAGGATATTGAATAGACTATGGACTACCAGAAGAACAAATCTATCTTGGAAGAAGTACAGCCACAATGCTCCTTAGAAGTGATGATTTGCTTACTTTGGACATGTTATCAGGTGGTAACAATCCTTGGAGAAGGACATCATACTTGGTAAACTAGAGAGTCAGAGAAAAAGAAGAAGTTCTCAGTGAGATGGGTGGCACAATGTCTGCAACAGTGGGCTCAAACACACCTACTATTGTGAAGATGGTGCAAGACCAAGGAACATTCCATTCTATTTTACATAGGGTCACTATGAGTTGCACACAACTCAACAACACCTAGTAAAAACAAAAAGTTTTAGAAGTTAATTGTCAGGCCTTTCTTTCTAGTCTTAGTCTGCAAGGTCAGCTGAAAACTATTCACTATTGATGACCCTGTTGATATTTAAAATACCAGAGACAAATCTTCCAGCATCATAGCAACCCACAAACCACCACAGTACAAAAACTTACAAACAAGTGGTGGCACTATATGTTAGCTAATGCTATTATTATGTTTACTGTATGCATACTGTTTGTATACAGTGTGACAAACTGGCAGACAAGTGGTGGTCACTGTATGCCAAACCTCCAGAAACATAGAGGTGAACAAGTCTAGGCCCTTTCCCTTAAAAAGGTCAGGTCTTGCTGAAGGATGTGCTTCAAGGATTGTCTTGAAAAGTCACCAGTAATTTAAAAAAAAAAAAAAAAAGTCCTGGTTGAAGTATGGATTGGTTGGGCAAACTAAGGTTAGAGATGGAATACTCAGGGTCGTTTTAGGATCAATGGTTGGTTCCACTTCAGATTTATGAGTGGAGTCCTCCCATCTCAGTTGAATATGCCTAGAAGCTGGCATCAAGGAAACATGCCCAGGCTTTTTCAGGGAGAAGATGTTAGGAACAATTAGGAACACTGTACTCTTCTATTGAGATAAGAATTTATCCAGTTTTTGTTTGTTTGCTTTTTAAAATTTAATTGGTACCACCGAGGTCAGAGAACACCAAAGTAAGTAAAGCAAACCCGTTGTTGTCAATTCCAACACATGACAACCCCATGTGTTATAGAAGTAGGACTGTTCCATAGGGTTTTCTTGGCCTAATTTTTACAGAAGCAGATCTCCAGGCCTTTCTTCCACAGTGCCACTAGGTAGGCTTGAACCACCAACCTTTAGGTCAGTTGTTGTTGTTACGTGCCATCAAGTTGGCCCCGACTCATAGTGACCCCTCCTTGGGTTGCCGAGGCAGTATCACTATGGAAGTAGATTGCCCAGTCTTCCTTCCGAAGAGTGGCTGGTGAGTTTGAACCGCCAGCTTTCTGGTTAGCAACCAAGTGCCTTATGCACTATGCTACCAGAGCTCCTAATCAAGCATAAAAGTTCATCCAGGAACCTTGAGGTGTGAAAATCAGTCAGAATATATTAGGAGAAAACACTCTGAAATGAGATTCCTGTATCTACTGGGATTACCCAGGAAATGACTACATTAAAATCACTTTCTGGAGTTCAACTGATGGAGGAAAAGGATTGGTTAGGGACAGAAGGAGGCCTGTGGGAGAAATGGAGTGAAATCATCACTCTGGTGGTCCATGGAGAGGAGATGAGAACCTCCACATTTGGTGAACGGTTTCTGTGTCACCAAATGCTTCTTGTGGGGCACCCAGAAATAACATGGTGCCACAAAAGGCTATTCCTGAGGGAGGGATGAACAAAGTTCTGAGTGGTTTCCTAGGATCCTGTGCAAGCACCAAAGATGCCTGGTTATGTTTCACTTCTCTTCTTAATTTTTTTTATTTTTTATTTTTTATGATCACTAAATTCCTGTCATTCTTTGTATGCAACACCCATTAAACCTAAACGATTCTCCAAGACAAAGAAAACACCATGCAGGGGGACATATGCCAGTAAGAAGTACATGACCTTCTCTTGCTGGGGTACTGGTATTTTTACAGCAACAAATATGTGATATCGAATGTCCCGTCAAGGCTTCCTAACCAAGCAGATCCAACAATTGTCCTGTAGAAGAAACAAACTAGTAAATGCCCCAAACGATTATGGGGTGCCCACAAAAACAGAACATCAAATTCCTCTCCCTAATCAGGAAGGCAGGAGCTTTGGGGTGTGTGTGTGTGTGTGTGTATGAGAGAGAGAGAGAGAGAATGAGAGAGAGGAAAAGAGAAAGGAGAGAAGGAGGTAGAGGGGGAGGACTTGCTTGTCCTGGTCCTGGGAACCCACTGTCCCCTTATCAAAACAGGTGAGGACAGTTGGACCTTTTGCTCACCCCTATAAAAACCCAGACACAATACAACTTTCTCTAAGGACATATTGCAGCCAGAGATCTTTACCTCAGGGCAAAAACATGGACTCTTTTGACCCAGCACTGGCCTTCTGGAATATGAAAACTCTCATTTGGCCATGTCAATAGCTGATCTAAGAATGAGGGCTTATGTCACAGAGTGAGTGCTGTGACACCCAGCCAGGGACACCCAGGGCCTGAGGAGGTGGACAGAACCTGGCCTAAGCCCTTTACTGCCTCATTGGTCTCCTCCGTGGGCCTGAGCTGCCTCTGCCGCAGTGGCACCATCCAGGTTCTCTGTTTTCAGCAGCAAATGGAGGCAGAGGTTGAGGAAAAGGAAATGCAATCTCCAGTGAATTGCAATATTTTGTTTTCTCTAATCCTGTTCAGGTGGTGACTGAAACAAAAAGGAAAAACAGGCCAACACACAGGGTGGATGAAAACCCCAATCATTACCCCAACAAATGTGTGTTCATTGGCTGAGTTCAATTCAAGTCCCATTGATTCATTATTCATAAGGCTCAAATTTTGACCTGCGGTTGGATATGGGCTTGTGTAAGGATGGAGGGGCAGCGGCTGGTGAGTCTCCTGGGCCAGTCCCAGACGCCCTTTGGCCTTGTGCTGGGTTGTCTCCTAGGACTGCCTACCACACACCTGCGGCCCTACTTCTCTCTCCCAGGGCTGTGCTGCATGTGATTTATTCTCCCCTCGAGCCTCCCCAAAGCTGGACTTGGGGAGAGAGTGTGAGAGAGGGTGTGGGGGGACCATGCTCCATCTTCTCCATTCCCCACTGACAGCCTCCCCAGTGAGCAGAGTTGAAACACTGTCTTGCATGAGTAATATACCTCCTTCTTTGCTCTTTTGAAGAGCTCAGAGCACCTAGCAGACAGGATGTTCTTCACCCTCAACAACTCCCTGAGGCAGAGTCAGGTTTTCATCCCCTTCCATTTTTTAAAATAGATGAGGAAATGACAGTCCAGAGAGATTGGTCTCTGTGAGTGAGTTGTGGTAACAGGAGCAGGCCAGGGAATGCTGACTTCAGTTGAAGTCCTTTATTGAGGAAGAAATACTCTGGGCTTGCCCCATACCCCATCCCAGTACCCACAAAAGAGAAAGAGACCACAATAATTTAAAAAGTCCTAGTATAATAATAATAACAACAACAACAACAACAGGCTTACTGGTTTGATGAGAACTGGTGGAACCCTCTAGACCATGGCCCTTAGACACCCTTCAAACTCGGAACTGAATTTAACCCCCTTAATCCAATGGGCAACCAAACAAAAGACAGACCTATAAACTGAATAGTATAGTAACATCAGGAGGACATACATTCATTACAACAATCAACATATAAGATTAAGAGGATAGCATTTGTTCAGGGATAGAGCTATAAAGGTGGAAGGGGGTGGGAAGAAAGAACACAGGCAAGGAGTAGATGTAGGGAAGAATGCTATTATAGTGTGAGGATTACAATAAATGTCACAAAACAGAATGTGTATGGATTATTGAACAGAAAACCAATTTTCCCAGTAAACTTTCACCAAAATCAGTAATTAAAAGAAAAAAAGTCCTGGTATATATAACACCTTGTCCCCATGGTAGTCAATGAAGAGATTTTTCTTCTTTTCCTATTTTATCTAGCATGGAGGTTCTCTTGTAAGAAGATGCTATTTTGTTGTTGTGGTTAGGTGCCATCAAGTCAGTTTCTACTCATAGCAACTCTATGTGCAATAAAAGAAAACACCACCTTGTCCTTCACCATCCTCACAATCATTGCTATTCTTGAGCCCATTCTTGTAGCTACTATGTCAGTCCATTTTGGTGAGAGTCTTCCTCTTTTTTGCTGACCTTCTACTTCACCAAGCATGATCTCTTCTTTCTCCAGGGACTGGTCCCTCCTAATAATGTGACCAAAGTTTAAGAGAAGTCTGGCCATTCTCACTTCTAAGAAGCATTCCAGCTGCACTTCTTCCAAGACAGATTTGTTTGTTCCTCTGGCAGTCCATGGTATATTCAATATTTTTTGCAAACTCCATAACTGAAATGCATCAATTCTTCTTTGGTCTTCCTTATTCATTATCCAGATTTGACACACATATGAGGCTATTGAAAAGACAATGGCTTGGGTCAGGCACGTCTTAGTCTTCTAAGTGACATCTTTGCTCTTTAACACTCTAAAGAGCTCTTTGCAGCACATTTGCCCAATGCAAATGCCGTTTGATTTCTTGACTGCTGCTTCCATTGGTGATGATTGTAAAATCAAATAAAATGAAATCCTTGAGTACTTCAATCTTTTCTTCATTTATTCTGATGTTGCTTATTGGTCCAGTTGTCAGGATTTTTGCTTTCTTTATTTTGAAGTGTAATCCATACTGAAGGCTGTAGTCTTTGATCTTCATCAGTAAGTGCTTCAAATCCTCTTCACTGTCAGCAAGTAAGGTTGTATCATCTACATATTACAGATTGTTAATGAGCCTTCTTCCAGTCCTGATGCCCCATTTTTCTCCAATAGTCCAGCTTTTCAGATTATTTGCTCAGCATACAGATTGAATAAGTATGGTAAAAGGATAGAACCCTGACACACACCTTTCCTGATTTTAAACCACACAGTATCCCCCTGTTCTGTTCAAATAACTGCCTCTTGGTCTATATACAAGCTGTGCTTGAGCACAATTGTGTGTTCTGGAATTCCCAATCTTTCCCATTTTATCCATAATTTGTTATGATCCACACAGTCAAATGCTTTTGCATAGTCAATAAAACACAAGTAAACATCTTTCTGGTGTTTATTTTCAGCCAAGATCTATCTAATATCACCAATGATATCCCTCAATCTATGTTATCTTCTGAATTCTATTTGAATTTCTGGCAGTTCTCTGTTTGCAACTATGCACTGCTGCAACTATTTTTCAATTATCTTCCGTAAAATTTTTCTTCTGTGTGATATGAATGATATTGTTCAATAATTTCTTCATTCTGTGGCATCACCTTTCTTTGGAATGGGTGCAAGTATAGAGCTCCTCCAGTCAGTTGGCCAGGTAGCTGTCTCCCAAATTTCTTGGCATAAATGAGTGGCTGCTTCCAGCATTGTATCCATAATGGACCAAAATGGATGTCCAAAGAGACTCTGAAATTTGCTGTTGAACAGAGAGCAGCTAACGAGAATGAAAGAAATGAGAGAGCAAAAGAGCTGAACAGAAGATCTCAAAAGGCAGCTCTAGAAAATAAAGTATTATAGTGAAATGTGCAAAGACCTGGAGCTAGAAAATCAAAATTAAAGAACGCATTCAGCATTTCTCAAGCTGAAAGAACTGATGAAAAAATTCAAGCCTTGAATTGCAATATTGAAGGACACAATATCAAATGATGCAGGAAGCATCAAAATAAGATGTAAGGAATACACAGACTCACTGTACCAAAAAGAATTGGTTGGCATTCAGCCATTTCAGGAGGTAGCATATGATCAAGAACTAATGGTGTTGGCAAGATGGCGGACTAGGCAGAAGGATTGCACAGACCCTCTTCAACAAAGAAAAGGGAAACCAATTAACACAGACACAGAAGATAATCTTGGACCCCT
>NW_006922022.1:1460640-1461366 GCF_000298275.1 Orycteropus afer afer | reverse complement strand
ATTTCCCAACCTTCCTTCCGTTGTTGTTATTAGCTGCCATTAAATCACCCCAATTCATGATGATCCTGTGCACAACTGTATGAAGCAATGGCTGGTCCTGGGCCATCCCGATGACTGGTTGTTGTCATTGTTTTGTTAGGTGCCATCGAGGCAGTTCTGACTTACAGTGACCCTATCAATGTACAACAGAAGGAAACATTGCCCAGTGCCATGCCATCTTCACAGTCATTGCTATGCTTGAACATATTGTTGCAGCCGCTGTGTCATTCCGTCTTGTTGAGGGTTTTCTTCTTTATTGATCCTCTGGTTGCAGATCAGACCACTGTGATCCGTAAGGTTTTCATTAACTGATTTTGGAAAGTAAAACCCCAGGCCTTTCTTCCTAGTCTGTCTAAGTCTGTAAACTCCACTGAAACTTATTCAGCATCATAGCAACATGCAAGCCTCTACTGGCCGATGGGTGGTGGCTGTGCATGAAGTTCATTGGCTAGGAATTGAACAAGTTCTCTGTCCTGGAAGGTAAGGTCATGCAAAGTAATGAGTGTAGAAGGGTCACTCCAACTCCATCTAAGCTGTTGTAATGGCCAGAGAAGAAGTACTGTTTCTTTCAAAATGTACCTCCTCTGGAATTGAACAAAGAACAGGCAAGTGAGTTAAACATTTACCTCAAGTAGACACACACCCTGGAGAGAACAATCATGGGAGAAGGAAGGGCTGCTTATGCAC
>NW_006922022.1:1458336-1460330 GCF_000298275.1 Orycteropus afer afer | reverse complement strand
AAAAAAAAAAAAAAAACTAAATCTGATCATGCCACCTTGTACTTGAAGATTAAAATAGAGTATCTTCTAATATACTTCAAAATGAAATTCAAACTCCTTAGCACAGGAAGGAAGGTCCCTGTCTATTCCACCAGCCATAGTAAACTTCCTGCTATTTTTATTCTCCATACTTTATAACTCCTAGAGCCAGGAAAGGGAGGGAGCTGGAGAGGCCAGAGACTTACGGAGCAGCAGCATATCCAGGTAAAAAGGGGCAGGAGGCAAGGCTAGGCCCCAAGCTCCCTAGAGCCAGGAAAAGGGGGGAGTGACCAGGGACCACAAAGTGGCAGGTTCCAAGTAGGAATTAGGTAAGGGGAGGGTGCAGAGGTTTCCCACAGCAAAGGGAGACACACTTGCCTGTCAGTTTGTCATCCTGTGGGGCTTGTACATTGCTGTGAGGCTTGAGACTCTGCCACTGGTGTTTCAGATGCCAGCAGAGTTGCACATTGTTCACAGTTTGCAATGCAGCTTACAGACTAAGACAGACTAGGAAGAAGGAGGAGACCATCCACTTCTCAAAAATTGGCCACGGAAAACCTTATAAATAGCAGAGAAATACTGTCTGATACATTACTGGGCAACTTTATGAATAGCTTGGAAACATTGTCTGACACAGTGCAGGAAGATGAGCCCCTTGGGTCAGAAGGCACTCAAAATAGGACTGGGAAAGAGATGCCTCATTAGAGTAGAACCAACCTTAAAGATATGGACAAAGTAAGTCTTTCAGGACCTCCATGTGCTGACATGGCATGACTCAAATTGAGGAGAAACAGCTACAAACATCCATTAATAATTAGAACATGGAATGTATGAAGTATGAATCCAGGAAAATTGGAAGTTGTCAAAAATGAAATGGAATGCATAAAGATTAATATCCTAGACATTAGTGAGCTGAAATGGACTGATTTTGGCCATTTTGAATCAGACAACTCAACTATGCCAGGAATGACAAGTTGAAGAGGAATGGAGTGGCATTCATCATCACAAAGTATGTTTCAAGATCTGTCCTGAAGTACAATGCTGTCAGTGATAAGACAATATCTATATGCTCACAAGGAAGACCCATTAATACTACTATTAGTCAAATTTATACACCAAGCACCAAAGCCAAAGATGAAGAAATTGAAGATTTTTATCAACTTCTGCAGTCTGAAATTGACCAAACATTCCATCAAGATGTGTTGATTATCACTGATGATTGAAATGCAAAAGTTGGAAACAAAGAATCACCAGTAGTTGGAAGATTTGGCCTTGGTAACAGAAATAACACTGGAGATCACATGATAGAATTTTGCAAGACCAACGGCTTATTCATTGCAAATACCTCTTTCAACAACACAAACGATGGCTATACATGTGGACTTCACCAGATGGAGTACACAGGAATCAGATTGATTACATCTATGGCAAGAGGCAATGGAAAAGCTCAATATCTTCAGCTTAAACCAGGCCAGGAGCTGATTGTGGAACAGACCATCAACTGCTCATAGGCAAGTTCAACCTGAAGTTGAAGACAATTAAAACAAGTCCATGAGAGCCAAAATATGATGTTGAATATATCCCTCCTGAATTTAGAGACCATCTAAAAAATCAGCTTGATGCACTGAACACCAATGACCAAAAATCAGATGAATTGTGGGGTGACATCAAGAGCATCATCCATGAAGAGAGCAAGAGGTCATTAAAAAGATGAGAAAAGAAGAAAAGACCAAAATGGCTGTCAGAAGAGGCTCTGAAACTTGCCTTTGAGTGAAGAGTAGCTGAAGCAAATGGAAGAAATGACAAGATAAAAGAGCTGATCAGAAGATTTCAAAGAGCAGCTCAAGCAGACAAAACCAATTGCTACAATGAAATGTGCAAAGACCTGGAGTTAGAAAACCAGAAGGGAAGAACACACGTGGCATTTCTCAAGCTGAAAGAACTGAGGAAAAATTTAAGCCTCGAGTTGCAATATT
>NW_006922022.1:1456529-1457721 GCF_000298275.1 Orycteropus afer afer | reverse complement strand
TTTACTTGTGTTTTATTGACTATGCAAAAGTATTTGATTGTGTGGATCATAACAAATTGTGGATAACATTGAGAAGAATGGGAATTCCAGAACACCTAATTGTACTCATGAGGAACCTGTACATAAACCAGAAGGCTGTCATTTGAACAGAAAAAGGGAACACTGCATGGTTTAAAATCAAGAAGGGAGTGTGTCAGGGTTGTATCCTTTCACCATACTTGTCCAATCTGTATGCTGAGCAAATAATCCGAGAAGCTGGACTATATGTAGAAGAACGTGGCATTAGGATTGGAGGAAGAATCATTAACAATCTGTGATATGCTGACGACACAACTTTGCTCACTGAAAATGAGGATGACTTGAAGTACTTACTGATGAAGATTGAAGAATACAGTCTGCAGTATGGATTACATATCAATATAAAAAAACAAAAATCTTCACAACTGGTCCTAGAAGCACTATTATGATAAATGGGGAAACGACTGAAATTGTCAAGGACTTCTTATTGCTTGGTTCCACCATTGACACCAATGGAAGCAGCAGTCAGGACATCAGACGATGTATAGCACTGGGCAAATCAACTTCAAAGGACCTCTTTCTAGTGCTGAAGAGCAAAGATGTCTCTTTTAGGACTAAGGTGCGCCTGACACAAGCCATGGTATTTTCAATCACCTCATATGCATGTGAGAGCTAGACGATGAATAAGGAAGACTGAAGAAGAATTGATGCTTTTAGCTGTGGTGTTGGTAAAGAATGTTGAAAGTACCGTGGACTGCTAAGAGATCTAACAGGTCTGTCCTGGAGGAAGTGCAGAGCCAGAATGCTCCTTGGAGGCGAGAATGGCCAGACTTCATCTCACCTACTTTGGTCATGTTGTCAGAAAAGACCATTCCTTGGAGAAGGATGTCATGCTTGGCAAGGTGGAGGGTCGACGAAAGAGGGGAAGGCCCTCAATGAGATGGCCCTCAATGAGACGGTGGCAGCAACAATGGGCTCAAGTATAGCAAGAATCATGGAGCTGTCTCAGGACTGGGCGGTGTTTCATTCTGGTGTGCATAGAGTCGCTATGAGTCAGAGATGACTCAATGGCACCTAACAACAGCAATAACAACATATTTTATACCAATTGCTCATTAATTTATTCATTTGTTCAGACATCAAACTGGCATCCATTTATTGCCAGCTAGTATAC